>NW_012045837.1:0-885 GCF_000956235.1 Wasmannia auropunctata
GTTGCCTGCTTTTCGAGATTCTTGATTCCTTAATATACAGTTGTTTCTCTCAAATTTTATTTTACTCGAGATTATTAGGAAACGAGATCACATCTATAGCAAGAAAACCTGTCAGTAGTTTAAACTTAGAGCTGTTAAGCGAATTAAAGACATCTTTTTATTGGAGGCTCAAAACAGTCGCAGTAAAGGAATCATATTGACATCGTCCTTGCCAACCGTGTTCTCCGCAGGATTAGACTTTCTAAATTCATCCTCGTTGTTGGCTCTCGATCAGATCTTCGGCGAGCATTGACTTGTCGACTACGCTTTTTCATTCTTCTAAGCGAGAGACGGTATGTGTGTTGTGAGTGCTTTCGAGGATCAGTATAACACGTCGATTATAACGGATATCAGAGTGACGAGTTACGCGGAAATATGAAAAAAATTTATGAAAAGATATTATAAAGATACTATAAAGATACTATAAAGATACTATTTACGAGATGATACTATAAAGCATAAATTTTAATTAAATATTAAAATATTGATTATTTACGTTATACACTAATTAAGCATATTAAACGTTTAGTAATTAACTAAATAAATAAATTTACATAGGAAATAATTATTATACATATATTTTTCTATTTATATTTATATTTTTATAATTATAAAATCTTAATTAAGTTTAGTTATGCGACACATGCAACAAAAAAAATTTTTGTTAGGAAAAGAAGAATTTCCTCATCTAGATATATGATGCTCTTTATTTCTGATAATAATATTGATTAATTATGGTGAGACAGTATGAGTATGGTGAGACAATGAGTGAGTATGTGTGCACTTATAATGTGATCACTGATTATATTAAATTACCTTTTGCAATTAAAAGATAGTAAGCAACTA
>NW_012045838.1:0-366 GCF_000956235.1 Wasmannia auropunctata
TTTTGGTTAAGTAAAACTCGAGTTATAAAGTTCGAAAGTTACAGTATCGCCGGTATTAGCATTATCCAAAGTGTCCAAACAATGGATTAAACCTTTTGAATGTTGTTCAGGATCATGAGCTTGATTATGTTGAAACTTTTTGCTTAATTAAAAGATTGCGCAAGATAAGGGCACAGGTAGTGTTGCCTGCTTTTCGAGATTCTTGATTCCTTAATATACAGTTGTTTCTCTCAAATTTTATTTTACTCGATTATTAGGAAACGAGATCACATCTATAGCAAGAAAACCTGTCAGTAGTTTAAACTTAGAGCTGTTAAGCGAATTAAAGACATCTTTTTATTGGAGGCTCAAAACAGTCGCAGTAAA
>NW_012045839.1:0-478 GCF_000956235.1 Wasmannia auropunctata
CCCTTCTCTCTATAACCGGGTCCCCGGGTATCCATTTCGTACTTTTTGCCTTAATATCGATGACTTTTACTCAAAATTGCGCCAAACGGCTCCGGTTTTCCATTATTTAGACAATTTCACGTAAATTTAGCTGTTTAAGGTTGTTTAAAAACTTGTCATAAAAAAATATTAATTTTTTGGTCGTCAAAGTTAACTACACGATTTCAATAACCGGGGTACCCGGGTACCCACGCAGAAATTTTCTATGTGAATGTAAAAAAGGGTGCCTAAACCGCTTCTCGATCTTTTGGTCTAGCTTCCCGCATCTTTAAACAATAGTGTGTGCAACTGTTATGACCTCCCCATCCCTTCTCTTGTGCTTAGAAACAAGTTTGAACGTGTGTAGCTCAGTTTCAAAACGGACTCCGTTGAGTCGAGAACGTCTTTATAGGTTTCAAAAATTGTGCTCCAGTTGTGCAATGGCAATATATTTAGTGTA
>NW_012045840.1:0-378 GCF_000956235.1 Wasmannia auropunctata
TGCATCTCCATTTGCATCCGTGCAGCTTTGTAAAGAATCAGTAAGTAATTTAATGAATTATGGATGTCGAAAGTAGAGACTTTAAGCTTTAAAATGCTTTTTTGTATCATTTCGATACGATCATTTTTGTACGAAGTTACACTCTCTTGAAATTTGCCTATTTTTAGTTGATCAGAATGGGTGATGCTTTAATTTTGCTGTCGAGTGTAGATTATATGTGCAAGTTGAAATAGAAATATTAATATAAAAAAAGAAACATTACGTTTTTACAATTTCATGACATTTCATTAATGTTAGAATTATATAGTTTATATGTGCAAATTGAAGCCGCTTCAATTTGCACATATAAACTATATAATTCAGATCGGAAGAGCACAC
>NW_012045841.1:0-335 GCF_000956235.1 Wasmannia auropunctata
TTTTTGGAACTTCGCAAACTTGGAAAAAAATTTTAGATTTGTTGCATCTCCATTTGCATCCGTGCAGCTTTGTAAAGAATCAGTAAGTAATTTAATGAATTATGGATGTCGAAAGTAGAGACTTTAAGCTTTAAAATGCTTTTTTGATCATTTCGATACGATCATTTTTGACGAAGTTACACTCTCTTGAAATTTGCCTATTTTTAGTGATCAGAATGGGTGATGCTTTAATTTTGCTGTCGAGTGTAGATTATATGTGCAAGTTGAAATAGAAATATTAATATAAAAAAAGAAACATTACGTTTTTACAATTTCATGACATTTCATTAATGTTA
>NW_012045842.1:0-433 GCF_000956235.1 Wasmannia auropunctata
TCCAGAAAGTAAAATAAAAATTGCACGCAAATGAAGTTCACATTGTTAGAAAGCGTGAATCTTTAGCTTTAATTTGAGCACCCGGCCAGCATTGTGTGATTTTTTTTATCGAGTTATTCAACATTGATGCAAAAATGGTCATTTTTGCTTTAATGTTGAATAACTGGGTGAAAAAAAATCGCACAATGCTGATCTGGTGCTCAAATTAAAGCTAAAGATTCACGCTTTCGAACGATGTAAGCCTCATTTGCGTGCGATTTTTTATTTACTTTTTGGAACTTCGCAAACTTGGTAAAAAATTTTAGATTTGATGCATCTTCATTTGCATCCGTGCAGCTTTGTAAAGAATTAGTAAGTAATTTAATGAATTATGGATGTCGAAAGTAGAGACTTTAAGCTTTAAAATGCTTTTTTGATCATTCCGATACGATCA
>NW_012045843.1:0-1007 GCF_000956235.1 Wasmannia auropunctata
TGCCTCTCTATATTCTGTACTGTCTATGGCCGTACTTCTGCACGAGGCCACGTGCTCCTGCTTACAGCGCCACCTTCTTCCTAACTCCCTCTCACTCGTTTCCTAACCTCTCCTACTCGGTCCCTTCTAATCCCTTTTTCACGCCTCAATATCTTTTACCCTTCGCTCCCTTCACTTGTACCTTCTCCTTATCACTCCACCTCTCTCCCCCTCACACACACGCTCTCCTTCCTCCACCACACTACTCACTCGCACACTTCACTCTCTCAGCTGCAGTTCTACCGACTCTATTCTTACCGACCGGAAACGGAAGTCCTTCGTTTTTTAGTGTAAAATCATCATTGAGGAAAATCAATTCTGGAAATCAGGAGGCTTCGCCCTTTAAAATGAGTTCAGGAAGATTGTTTTACGATTATTTTTTCACAAAGTTATTACAGTTTAAATATCGACGATTTTTCAGCTTCACTATTCAATTTTTTTTAAATTTAATGAGCTTTTAACAGCAAAATTCAAGAATCACCTATTCTATCCTCCAAAAAAGAGTGTAAAGATGACAAATCATAACAAAATTTTTTAATAAGCATTTTATAGCTTAAAATCTCTACTTTTTATATCGATCTTACTGATCTTTTACGGAACATTACAAATACAAATAAAGATACGACAAAATTTGTTACGAATTTTGCAAGATTCCTCGACGTGAATTAAAAATCGCACATAAATGCGGTTTACAGCATTCGAAAGCGTGAATCTTTACCTTTAATTTGCGCACTCGTTGAGCATTTTGCGATTTTTTTTCATCGAGTTATTTAATGTTGAAGCATAAGAATCATTTTTACTTCAATGTTGAATAACTCGGTGAAAAAAATCGCACAATGCTTGCCAACTGCTCAAATTAAAGCTAAAGATTCGCGCTTTTGAAAACTGTAAGCCGCATTTATGTGCAAAATTTAATTCGGATCATGGAACCATGCAAAGTTTGGGGGAGATTTTGAGATTTGACGAAT
>NW_012045844.1:0-303 GCF_000956235.1 Wasmannia auropunctata
TTGTGGTGTTAAGAGTCTTTGTATTTTCTTTGTCTGTTATGTCAGGAAATTTTTGTTCTATTTTTAAGTTCTCATTCTGTATTAGTCCGAATTTTTTTATACAATCCAGTCCAATTAGAAATTCATAGTTGAAATTTTTGTTGTTTACTATAAAAACATCCATCTCTTTTTCTATATCAAAAATTTTTGCTTTTATTGTTATCATACCCTCGGTTTGGTTCACACCATTAATCGTTCTCAAGTTCACTTTTCTTATATTGTTATTCTTGTCTTTTCTTAGATTCAATATTTTAGAATTTATTA
>NW_012045845.1:0-502 GCF_000956235.1 Wasmannia auropunctata
GCTAGTATCCCACTTCTGAACTGTAAAGCCCGCGAACTAGGGACGACCCACGTGGCGGATATAACCGGAATCGGAACTGGGAGCCAGGGACGGCGTACGAGAAGGCTGGGTACCATGGTGGCGAGGAACAACGCACAATATCGATAACTTTGAGCTTTTATTGCACTAAGGTGCAGATAATTTTATTTATTATATTATTTTAAGGACCAAATTGCAAAATCCGGATTTGTAAAAAATTTGGCAGCTTCGTAAAACATGGATCAGTGAAAGACACTGCAAAATATTGCTTCTACAAAACGAAATAAGGGATCAATTCGATCTTAGCTGCACCGTAATTAGAGAGCAGATAATTTTTCTTATTGTAATATTTTTAATGAGGTTAGGTTCTTTTATTCGGGAATAACCGGGAAAAGAATCGAATCGTTTCTCTGTAAAACAAAGATTTTGTATTTTTTTCTATTAACTCAGACTTAAGAACTAGTAATTACAATCCTCACCTGTA
>NW_012045846.1:0-340 GCF_000956235.1 Wasmannia auropunctata
TTTACACCGAGCACTTGATACGCGTACTAAGTACTAAATCCGTATCAAATCGCTTGATACGGTCGGTGTAAACGTTCGCGAATTATCTTAGTACTGTCTGGTCTGATACTCCTGAATCGCTAGTATCAGACCAAAATAGTACGCGTATCAAAAGATTCTGACGCACTGTAAATACTTACAAGGGAAGTTTGCGAACCCGAAAATTCAGAAAAATCTGACTCTTGGTGTAAAAGTAGAGCAGTTCATCCGTAGCATGAAACTATTTTTCGTTGGTGCTCTATTCCGTTTTAAAGGGATGAAACCATCCCTTGAAAAAAATCAGTTTAGATCGGAAGAGCAC
>NW_012045847.1:0-1110 GCF_000956235.1 Wasmannia auropunctata
ATATGTAACTATTATGTGTAGTTCAGATATTAAATTTGCATTATACATTCTTATCACTATAATCATCAGCGATATTTTTTGTGACGAGTTTTTATCTTGCTTAATAAACCAAGAGCAAGCTTTAAAAGAATCCACGGCAGCGAGACTGAGGCTAGCAACAGTGCGCTGAATCCGCGATAGAGCAGTTTTGCGACGGTACGTGCAATCGTGATACAATTTTTACAAATTCCCAGTGGTATCGCAATGATGGTCATTATTACGATTATCAAGCCAAAATAAATAAATGATTGCAATGTTACGTGAGAATTTTCCCTCACGATCTAAAAAAAACAAAATTGTATTCTAGATTAATCTTAGATATAATTATACTGTTTGGTTTTTCTCTCTTTTATTTTTCCAAATTTCAACGGTAGTTTGTATCAAAATTTCTATTTTACATTTTTTTAGTTTTTTTTTAGATATGCTACAAGTATTATAAATGTTAGACAAGACAGTTTAAAATAATTAAAATTTTTTAATACATTTCTTATAATATTTCTAGATCCTTTGAAAGTACAACATTCATTTTCACTCTCGCTTTCCTCAGCTTATTCTTTCTTTCTCTTTTATTCGGCCGTTCTAATTTCTTCACCATTCAGAATTTTACCGTAATATCCTCTGTCTTTTTTTGTACATTCCATTCTTTCGGCATGCTTGATCGTTTGAACAAATAGATACACACACTTGACATACTGAAGTTTCTCTACCTAAGTCCGCTATATATAATCTATACGGTTGGGCAAGCTTTTTTATGCAAAATGTGTTATATAAATATATCGTACATGTTACGTAAATAACTTATGTCTGGACCAGGCCCCCGTATTGTACTTTTTAAAGAATAAGAAATTTGAGTGCCGAAATACAATATTTTCTTAAACCTGCAAAAAAGTAAAAGATTAAAATATAGAAATAAATATATATATAAATATATAATAATTAGTATATGTATAAATATATGTAAAGATTAAAGAATAAAAATAAATATATAAAATATGAAAGTTAAGAAAGATTAGAAACTTTCTGACATACATTTTTAAATTACTTATTTTAACATCAATATTCAATAATTTT
>NW_012045848.1:0-7624 GCF_000956235.1 Wasmannia auropunctata
AAGTCGAATTTTCATATATTAACCCTCTTTTACTCAAATTTCGATAAGTCGAAAACTCTATAACTCGAACAATTTTTCTAGTTCCTTGAGATTCGAGTTATCAAGGTTCGACTGTATTTATTTAAAAGTACTGTTTTGTTAATTCAAGTTTTATTTAAATAATATGCAATCTACAGATATTCGGTTATGATCATTATTAATATCTACCTAATAATGTTTATCTATATTTCTTATGTAATATTTTTATGTATAATTTTTTAACTGTTATTGGTTAGTTTTTAATAATTAAAGAAAAAATACATTTTTGTATAAAAAAATGTAGTAAAAAAATAATATAATACATATTGTAATTGTTTTTTTGTTTACAGTAATCTAATTCTAAAACATTACAATTTTATATAAGTAATAAATTTTATTAATTTTAAATTTAATTTAGGTTAGTTTTAGTTTACGCAACATAATTAAGTTAATTTTAACTGAAGCTCATTAACTTAATTTAACATAATTAACAGAAAGGATTAACTTATCCAACCTTGACAATTATTTACTTTAATGTATTTGAAATAGTAGAATAACATCTCTATATAGACGAAAATATAGCAAACAAAATGAAAATAATTATATGCTGATATGTAAGCTAATTACATCTGAATACGAAAATAAAGGAAAAGTACAAATAGATAAAAAGTACAGAAGATTAACGTGAATTCTATTATATAGCTAGATATTTGGATATTTTATTTCTTACATTTTTAATAATTACCTTATATCTCTGTATGTTGGCAATTATACTCGGCGACATTTATTGTGCTTATGCTTTGTAGACCATTTGGGCAAGAAAGAAATTTATTTGCAGCAATTATGATGCTTTGTGGAATACGTCTTCAATACATTTGACAAGTTTCACAGATGAAATTATAATCGCCAATATTCCAATTATTAGCAATATCCTCACAAGAAATTTCATTCTTCTGCAATTAATAAAATTTGAAAATAACGAAAAGCAAAAGTTTAGCAAATCTATTGAATTTCTCAAATATCTCATTAAGCAAATATATTTCTAATATCCTAATTTTTTTATTCTTTTTAAATCTTTTTTTTTTATATAAAAGATGTAATAGTCTCAATTCCTCCTTACATTTAGATATCCCATTTGTTATTAGATTTATCTATTTTTTTAGTTTCTATTAACTTTTTCGAATTATTATCATTTTTTTCCTAATTCACAAATTTGTCTCCAACACATAAACTAATTCTACAAGTTAGCTGTTACAGACCTGATTTATAATTCTTTCTATAAAGTCATTTTAATTTTGTTATGAATGAAGCTCAAAAGCTGGTTATTGATGAAATTCGACGATTGTTTCCGAGAATGAAAAAGTTATACTGGCGACAAATGTTACAAATGTATGCATAAGTAGTATTAATCTAAATTCTAACAAATATGATTAAATAAGAATAGTATTGCATTTTGAAAGATACTTAATTATAACGCATAGCTAGATATAAGATGTAATAAATAAACATTCCATAAACAAATACAGGAAAGATAAATAAAATGTGATATGCTCGTATCTCCCTTTTCTGTAGACATTGTAAACATTTATAATATCGATGTTTATTTGAGTACACAAATCTTTTTATTATCGAAACAATCTTATTGACGAAATTCTACGATTGGTTCGCTAGAAACGATAAACCACTATAAAGATTTAATTACCCGATTATTTATTAACCCCACGCATGTCAAATACTAATCTTCATATATCAGGAAAAGACTTCAAAAATAGATTAATGGAACATAATTGTAACACACCGCGGAGCTAATAGTCAATTTTAAAAATAGTATAGCTTGATTATAGTGTCGTAGAAATATTTTGCTATATGAAAATTGATTTAAAAAATAGTTTAAGAATATTTAATATAAGAAATATGTTTAATATTGGTGCTTGAATCTATTTTTTTCTATAAAAAAGTTATCATGAAGTTGTGTATAAATAAAATGAAATGTATGCACACTATATATTATTTGATATTATAAATATTATTTTATATATTACTTATATGTTGTTTATTATATTATTATTATTAATTATATTAGAATAATATTATATTATTTAATAAAATATAATATGGTTCTGTAACATGATCGTAAAAGCAAGTATCTTGAGTAAAATATGTGCTATTCTAGGATATATTTTTATAAGAAAATATGATATAAATAATTAGATGTATTCCAATGGAATAAAAAGTTTAACCAAGGAAAAAATGATATCATAAAAGTATTAATACAATAATGAAAAGATATTTAACTCAAAGACTTAACGCTACTAGAACTTAAAATATTATACTTTTAAATATTACCTTATATTTCTATATTTTAAATGATTCGACGACACTTGCTGCTAACTCTTCTGTAACCTCTCGGGCAAGGGCTTCTAATTGGAGCAGTTATGATATGATAAGGACTAATTTTATAATACTGACACATATCAAGTGGAATTATAGCCGCCAATATTACAATCACCAATAATATTTTCACAAGAAATTTCATTTTCCTGCAATATTGCAAGATTCAGGAAATAAGAAAAAAATTCGAGAAATCAAATTTCTCAAATATTGTTGTTATACGTATTTCCAATATCTTATTTTATTCTTATTTCTTTTCAATCCTCTTTTCTTCTAAAAAAAAAGCACACTGTATTCTTAATTTCTTCTGATATTTAAACATCCCACTTTTTCAAACTTTTTGTCGACTTTTTCTGTCTTACTTTTCAGTTTTTATTAATTTTTTTTGAATTGTTATAACTTTTCTCTTGATTCACAAAGTTATTTCTTACGTCCCAACAGGTAAACAAATTCTGTAACGTGTCTGTTGTAGATACCCGTATTTATATTCTTTCGATCAAACCTTCTTATTACAAACAAAACCGGTTATTAATGAAATTCGACGATCGTCTCGTCGAGAATATTAAGAAGTTATATTGGCGACTACAAACGATTTACATAGATAACGGTTAAAGATTTATATGCGTAAGAAATATTTATCTTAATATGCTAAAATATGTGTAATTAAAAAAGAATATGATTGTATCCCAAAAGACACAATACTTATAACTTGTAACACACAACAAGTTATTACACACATAATGAATAAATATTCCGTGAGAAATCATTAAATTAAAAATATACAGGAAAGATATAAATAAAAATAGATAGGCTTGCATTTCCTCTGTTTCTAAACATTCTAAATATTTATAATATCTATATTTCTTTGATTGTACAAATTTTTCTGTCGTCAAAAAGAAATTTATTAATAAAATTCCACAATCATTTTTGCAGAAACGATAAAATCAATATGAAGATTTAGTTATCCACCTATGTCAAGTACAACTTTCATATGTCAGAAGATGCTTGAAAAATAGGATTATTGATGGGACATAGCTGTAACGCGTAGCAAATATGTCCCGAAAAGCCTGTCAATCCGAAAAAGATACGCAATAATATCTATCTCGTGCGCGGAGAATTATTGCGCGCGCGTTTGTGTGTGTGTGTGTGTGTGTGTGTGTGTGTGTGTGTGTGTGTGTGTTTGGAAAGAGATCATGTTAGACCGCGTGTCTTGATAAAATGTAGCAAATAGATATTTCCTTCTGCGCAATAACTACACTTAAACATGAGGCTGAAGCAAAATGGATAAAAATATGATGACATCTTGTATCTAGGTATTACATTTTGTTACTCAATATTAAAGTTATTCCATTTCTGAACGAAAGAAGTCTTGTTTGGCCAAAGCGAACCTCGGTGCCTAATATTATTTCTATAAGTAGAATTTTAAAAACATTTTTTAGTTCTGCGGATTGCGCACCGATTACTATCGAACTTGAAACACATTAACTAAAGCCGAAATATTAAATTACGTTTTTAATTCGTAGTATTGCTATTCCAGCTTCAGTTATGGATTGCGTTTTGAGTCTGACATTAATCGGCGCGCAATTTGTAGAACTGAAAAATGTGTTTAAAATTCACATAAAAACATTATTGGGCCCCAAGATCCGTTTTGGCCAGATAAGGCTTCTTTCGCTTATAGTTGTATTATTTTATTTTTTTTATCTTTACCTTGCACGTCTTTGTTAGGTTAAATGACATAACGACATTTTCCATAACGATCACTTCGATGGCCTATCGGGCAGGCAAGTAAAGGGCTGGCTCTTAATGGAGCATTTATTACGTAGGCAGCGTAGCCTTGTGGTACTATATAAACCGGCTTTATAAACAGTTGTATCCACGTGGGATTGGTCCCATTCGGGTTTTGTTGTATTATAAGTATCGGTTTATTCATGTTCTCTTGACAAACTCTAGGTACAATCATCATAGTCGCCAATATCACACTTGTCAGTAGGAGAAATCTCATTTTTAAGCAATATCACAAAACTCGAGAGGCAATAAAAAAATTTGACAGATCGCGATGCTCAAATAGACTTTATTCCTATTTTGCGCACAACTGCCTTTTCTTCTAATTATATGAAATATTCTTAAATTCTGCTTATATTCGACTGTCTCAAAATTTTTGTCTGATTCACACAAACTTAACTCTTATTGTACTAGCCAAACGAAATCTATCTATTTGTCCGTCGCTCGAGTTCCTTATTTATTCTTCCGTATTACGTAAGCCTTCTCGCGACGCGAACGGATCTGGTTGGTGATAAAATTTAAATTTCTGAAAACCAGGGAACTACGATTGCTATAAAAATCTCATCTACGTATAAAAATTAATTAAGTATTTTTGACGTCAAGAATACTTAAAACCTAGAATGATCCGCCGCTAAAAAAGCTCATGATATAAATTGTAAAATAAATGATGAAATAAACATTTTGCATGTGAAATCATCACATTTGTAGGTAAAAAAACAGGAAAGCAGAATGCAGGAAAAATGGAAGTAAACAAAATGCGGATCTGTGTATTTTTAGAACAACATGATCTTTTTACTTCTCATTTTACACTTTTATAATTACGTTGCATAATAAATACCTTCTTTGCGTGTTAAATGCTCAAACGACATTTTCCGTGCTTATCTTTCCTCTGGTCTGGTGGGCAACCACTTCTATACGGCGCCGATATCATCATACGATGAGGGAATGGTAAAATCATTATTGGATTTTCCTGACAAATTGCAGGTAGAATCACAATAGGCATCGATAGCGTAATTACTAACAGGATATTCACGAGTAATTTCATTTTCAAACAGTGCTTTGAAACGCGAAGTTTCACGATCACTTTAACTAGAGACTGTGGTGTATAAAGATGTGTTTTTTCATGTACATATGTATATATAAACACTAGCTATCAATGTTGCTATATTAGACATATAAAAAATTATGTATTATGCATTGATAACGCTTAGTTGTAACATGGTAACGAATAAACATTCATCGTTTCCGCGAAATTATTATATATCTGAATATAAGGATATAAAGCAGAATTTAGATAAATATACATAAGTACATGTGATAACCTTGTATATGTCAATACTGCACATTTATCATTAGATACCGATATCTCATTTTATATTGACAGGCGATACTTTATGTACATTAGACATAAAAATTGAAGCGGAAGTACGTAACGGTATTTTCCGAGAGCTCAATTGCTATGGCAATCAATGTACATTTCTTTAGAAATATATTGCAGCAACGGCAATACAGTAATAATTCTAATAAAAATAGGCAATGCTAGCAATATATATAGCAATACATTAGCAATACTTGGCAATTGTGGCAGTAAATGAGGTAATAGATAGTAGTACTGACAATACGAAAATACTAGCAGTACAATAGCAATGGCTAGCGTTAAAGTGTGTTGTATTGTCATAATTAATAATCACTGTACATTTTTTAGTTGTGGTTGATCCCTCGGCATTTCCATTAAATGCGTTATTTTTCGTAAATGTAACGACTCAGCACATTTCTTTTTGCAGCTTTATTATGTAACTTCTTGTTTAAAATTTTTTATAATATTTTCATATTCTTTGATCAATAGTTTTCTTTTCATTTTTTTCTTTTTAATATTCCAGCTTTATAACTTTGTGCTGCTGTCTTACTTACAAAAATTTATTTACAAAATAAAATCAGTAACACTTTATCATAAAAAAAAACTGAGGACCTTTGGGAAATAAGCATACACGTTGTCATTTTTTTCCTCGGCATCTACTATTTATAACTTGTATGTTCTCCTAATTATACGAATTCCATTAGCATAATGGCAAAAACTGATTATACATATACTAGCACTACTTTTTTAATAAGCCAGCGTTACAATAAATATATACATAGACACATAGTCAAGATAATCAAATTCATGTAACATTGTATTTTATATATAAAAAATATTGAATTTAATATATAGAAACTATTGAAATTTTATTAATAGATGGAATATTCATATGTAGAAATATTTCTCTCTGTGCACTGTTCTGTTACTATATACGCTATCATATGATATTTTGGAACTTCACATCACATATAACTTTCAACTGACATACCTGAAAAGCTGAGTTTCTGCAAATATTTGCACGCAGACATTAAAGACACATTTCATATTTCTGGAAGAAATCTGTTGCAAGTTAGAATGTATCATTTTTGACAAGCATTGTTTTAAAAAGGTATTTCAAAAACAGAATTATATATACCTTTGAAGAGAATTGTTAATGTCAAAGTTTTTTTTTCGTAAAACGATTATTGAAGTTAAAGTAAATATGTAAATATGTCCAACGCGCAACGCTGCGTTACTTCCATTTCATACTCTCATCTAATATAAACTACATTTTTGACATAAAAAGTAGAAAATCCATTATCAGAATTAAATTATGAGTGACAGCATTAGCAATAAAAGTTTTACATCGCATGTAACGCTAATTAAAATACATAATTCTTTAAAAATAGAGATTTTAAAATTTAATTTTTTGAATCATTCAAAGGATTATAAAACATGAAAATTAAAACGTGAATTATTGCGTGATTTTGTACATTTTATTATTTTGCATATTTTAAATTTACTCATTCTTAAAAGATTATTTAACGATTTTCAATTTGTATAAAAAGCTAATTTTTTAAAGTTTATCAATATAGGAAGTCGACGAAAAAAGACAGTTTTAAAAAATTAAAATTTTTGGAGAAAGAAATAACGATAAGCATTTTTAAGTTGAATAAAAATTTTTATTTTTATGTGTTATGATACACATACACTGAGTTTTGCTTTTAAATATATTATGTAACCATTATTCAGTATTTTTTTTTCTTCAAATTTCGTTACACAACATTAAAAATACAGTGAAAAAAATAAAAGTAAATATAATAAAAATTCGCGAGTAATAGTCTGAATTAAATTGTGTTTCTATCTCTGCTCTTCTATACCTAATAATTTCAACTGGTGAAACTAGATTTATTCAATATTCACGTACGCAATTTTTCGGCTACCGCAGTTCTACATATGTAACTATTATGTGTAGTTCAGATATTAAATTTGCATTATACATTCTTACCACTATAATCATCAGCGATATTTTTCGTGACGAGTTTTTATCTTGCTTAATAAACCAAGAGCAAGCTTTAAAAGAATCCACGGCAG
>NW_012045849.1:0-613 GCF_000956235.1 Wasmannia auropunctata
AACTCGATGAAAAAAAAACGCACAATGCTGGCCGGGTGCTCAAATTGAAGCTAAAGATTCACGCTTTCTAACGATGTAAACCTCATTTGCGTGCGATTTTTATTTTACTTTCTGAAACTTTGCAAAGTTCGCCAAAAAAATTTGTCACATCTCAAAATCTCCCCCAAACTTTGCAAGGTTCCATGGTTTGAATTAAATTTCGCACATAAATGCGGCTTACAGTTTTCGAAAGCGCAAATCTTTAGCTTTAATTTGAGCAGTCGGCGAGCATTGTGCGATTTTTTTTTACCGAGTTATTCAACATTGAAGTAAAAATTATCTTTATGCTTCAACATTAAATAACTCGGTGAAAAAAAATCGCAAAATGCTCAACGAGTGCGCAAATTAAAGGTAAATATTCACGCTTTCGAATGCTGTGTCGCGTCCGACGCATATGCATACGCTCAAATTATATTTTTTCTCTCCTTTTCTTTTTTTTTCTCTTCTCGTTTTGTTTCCTCAATACGTTTCCGTCTCTCTTTCTTTTCCTTTTTCTTTTTCTTTTTCTTTTATTTTTAGGCTAAACACAGATACACATGCATTTTAATAATAATTTAATATTCTATTATGTATT
>NW_012045850.1:0-503 GCF_000956235.1 Wasmannia auropunctata
ATGATAACATTACATATATAATTATTCACAAACAGATGTCACATATTTTTATGTCACAAAAGAAAGGAAAAGAAAAACAAATTGAGATTTAAGCATTCTTAACGGTTTGTAGATTCGCTTTTAAAACTATTGTATATTAATATTATATCTCTTTAATATTTAGTTTTTTTAATTTAAAATTATATTGTATATAATTTACATACATTATTATATAAATAAATATTATATAATTATATTAATAAATTTTATATTTAAATAAATTGATACATTTTCATATTATTAATTAGTATTTAATAATATATATATATATATATATTATTAAATACTAATTAATAATATGAAAATGTATTAAATTAAATGTATCATAAAAAATAATATATATATTTTGTACATAATAAGACTGCAACTGTCCATTTTAAAAATTAATTCTAATATACAAAAATCTTTTATTGCTCCGCGGCTTTAATAACGTGTATATATATATATATATATATATACACGTT
>NW_012045851.1:0-1958 GCF_000956235.1 Wasmannia auropunctata
AATGCTTAAATCTCAATTTGTTTTTCTTTTCCTTTCTTTTGTGACATAAAAATATATGTGACATCTGTTTGTGAATAATTATATATGTAATGTTATCATTTAAAAACAATTTTTTTTATTAACAGATTGTATTATAATATTGTATATATTATATATTGTATATAAACTAGCTGTGTATAATTCCAGAAAGTCATCAATTAGTAGCTAATATAAAAGATATGAAATATTTTGTATATTATAATGTTATTTATGTTATTAATGATAAACCTTATTTATTCTACTCAATAATGAAAAAGAGTATACTGATACACAAGTTGGACAAGTTTATTAAATTGTTGAATGGTGAAATTATATGCACAATATCATGTATTAAAAATTTTTATTTCTTATTTCAAAACTATAAGTTTTCATTATTACATACACTCTTAATTTAATGTAATTACTCTGTGTAAGATGAGTTTTATATTTAATTCATAAAATTGATTGATAAAAAATTGAAAATGCTGCAAATGTAAGAACTAATATTCTACAAATAACTGTTTAGAAATACGCAATTTAAAACATGGAATTTGCTCAAACCATAAAAGATTCTGAATTATAAACATTTATCAATTTACATTAACTTGTTACGAAAAATGGAAGATACAAGAAATTAAATTATATATCTTGTTTTGCGTGAGGCATATATTTAAGCATATTATTATTGATGAACAAAATGAATTAAGATTTTTGAAGAATAACTAAATAAAGTAACACAAAGTGAATTGTCAACAAATTGACAGAATTGGAATCTCTTACATACACTTTTAAAAATATAAAGGCAGTAAGTATACATATCTCTTTGTTTCTATACCTAAAACTGCACTCATTAAAGTGCAAGTTTGGATTAATATCGCTTTCCTATACTCTTTCTTCTCTACGAAATATCCTCTATGAAATATTGTCTAAAAGCTAATATTTGGTAATCGCTTTACTCATCGAAAATTTACTGCAGTAAATATAATTGAGATATAATATATAAAAATAAAATATATATACATACATATCTTTCATTCCACAACATACTCCTTTTAAATAAGAAAAAAAATATTAATTTGAGACGAAAAAATATGAAATACATAAATAAATTTCTTATAATTATTATTGGATAGAACTGATATATTCTATATGATCAGATCTATGCAATGAACGATCGAATAACTTAATCAATTTTTACATGCTTGTTTTATAATACTATACCTATATCAAAAACTTATGTATTAAAATTATGTGTAACATTAATAGCCATTGTTTAATAGCGCCTGACATAGTAACCGATCTAACGTATAAAATATCATTTGAAGTATTTGAAAGCTGGCTTCCAGCTTTTTGTCTTTAGATTACGATTTTTGTTATTTCGAAATATTTATATTGCGATACAACTTGTTCCTCTCTTCGGTTATGTCAATAGTAATTTTGTTGATAAAAGGATGTCTGATCTTGCCGTTCATCCAAATGAAGAATTCGTCGAGTTCTCCCGGAATGTTGTCCCTTTTTTCGTATTCGTACGCTTGCATTACCAAGTGTAGTCTGTCCAAGTCTTTCACATACTGTGCGTCAGGAGTTTCCTGTTTTGCATATTCCTAAATATTTTTAAAAAAGCAGGTAAAATATTAGTAAATATTATATATATAATTAGATATTTAAACAATTAGAACACAAAAATATTTTCTTACACGAAATATTTGTAATATCTCAGGTCCCTTATCACCCTTACAAATCTCCTCCATAGCATCATCTTCCATTCTATGTTTTTCATCCGATGGTATGCCACTATCAGATTGTTATGTCTTCCACAATACATTCGGCAAAATCATGAATTAACGTCATCTGCATTATTCTGTAAATCAAAAAATTATATTTTGCTAATCTTTTTTTATAATATATATATATATATGAATGTATATATAATTATTTAT
>NW_012045851.1:14007-14452 GCF_000956235.1 Wasmannia auropunctata
TGATAATAATTATATGTTTGCTAGTAAAAGTGTTTCAATGCATGTTCAGGTTAAATAAAACTTTATTTCGTTGTTTATACTGATATATATAAGTTGTTATTTTTGTTGTCATATTTTTAAGTAAAGATATATATACAGCATATATATTAATAATCAGAATAAATTAACATTTTTTTTAGAAAGAACACTCGTTATAATGGCTACAGCTGGATGTCTAACGAAATTATAGATGTCGAACTATTGATAGCTGAATGTAATTTCGGATGGGCAAAAATTAATTTATATCATTCCTCAGCTAGTATGAGTTTATAACTTTATTAATTCTTCATACATTATTCTGTATTATAAATTCTTCCGATTATGATAAAAATTAATAATAAATAATTTAATAAAAATTATAAGATCTAAGAATGTACATACAAGAATTAGCATTTTCATTATCTTA
>NW_012045852.1:0-730 GCF_000956235.1 Wasmannia auropunctata
GACATCCTCAGGAGGTCCTATTTTCATCCAGGGATGTCCTAAGGACATCTTGTGGTATAGCAAAATCTCTGACGTGTCCATAAGATATAAAAAATAAAAAATAACGATTAAATAAACGTTTATAAAATTAGAATAAAGACCATTATAAAACATTTAAAAAAAAAACAATTTAGTGTTTGCAAGGAGATTATTTCTCCGAAATTAATATTCAAATCTAACGGTCACCCATCCAAGCCACAACTGCCCTCAACGCTGCTTAACTTCTGTGATCGGGAACTGCAGACACTTTGTGATGATCCATGATTACTTGATGAATACATATTCATGATAGATCAGATCAATTAAAAAATGAATTATGAAAAAGATAAATATTTATTTTTTTATAAATGTTAACATACAAAATAACATAATCGATAATCCAAATAATAATAAAATATCAATAATAAGTACAACATAATGTAAAACTGTATTGGATTAAGAAGTAATTAGGGTTTAATACTAAATGTATGCAAACATTTTTTTTTACGTTTTTTACATTTTTATAAAAAAATTATCCAAACAATAATTTTATTATATTTCGTAGTTACGAAAGAAAAATTTAACAAGATTTTATCATGAAATAGTTATTAACATTAATTAATAAAATTTAAATAACTATTCAATGAATGTAAATTTCTGTTTAATACATACATATATATTTATTAAGTATCTCTGGTAAATATTTTGATAA
>NW_012045853.1:0-314 GCF_000956235.1 Wasmannia auropunctata
TAATGTAAAATATTTTTAATATTAAACATAAAATATAATTATTTTATAAAAAAAACTTCACTGTCGGCTATGTCCCAAATAGCACAAGGACGTCCTAAGGACGTCCCCAGGGCGTCCAGGACGGGATTTGAGGACGTTCTCAGGATGTCCAGGACGGGATTTGAGGACATCCTCAGGAGGTCCTATTTTCATCCAGGGATGTCCTAAAGACATCTTGTGGTATAGCAAAATCTCTGACGTGTCCATAGGATATAAAAAATAAAAAATAACGATTAAATAAACGTTTATAAAATTAGAATAAAGACCATTATAAA
>NW_012045854.1:0-512 GCF_000956235.1 Wasmannia auropunctata
TTATTATTCTACGTAATACTCAATTTACTTATAATGATTACTTATTATTTTTTTATGCTTAAAATGAGAAAATATTTACAATTTTAATTACTCGATTCGCTACTCTGCTAAAAGATTATTTTTAGTAAAATTCTTAAAGTAGTAGAATGTATAATGTGCTTTACTCTTCTCTACATCTTTTATGTATCTTATAGTATTAATATCGTACGATAATCATGATAATTTGCGAGATCATTTTCATATTTTTTACAAAATATATCTCAATATTTGAATTGCAAATTAATAAATATTAAATATTAAAAATAGATATTATAATACTCATCTGACATAACGTGGAAGAGAACCTCGATGAATTATAACCTCACGTACACCCCAACACTAACCAAACTAATCCAACGTGTCACGACGCGAACTGTCATCGCCGCGAAAGTTCAGAGCGCGACTTCGACTTCGACTTCGTGCGAGGCTGCAAGATTAGAAATTCTAGCGCCTCTAGTGTCAGAAATTGTAAA
>NW_012045854.1:3045-3381 GCF_000956235.1 Wasmannia auropunctata
AGAGGAAAAACGAGAACCATGTACATAGTCATCATATGCCAAAAATTGCACACGTTTTATTACATACGTATGTACATCGCCAACGTCGCGCATCATATATGTTGTATGTTATATATACTATATCATGTTATGTTTTCGATCACAAAATTATTTCGAAAGTTTCGTAGGAGAAAGAGAGAGACAGACAGAGAGAGAGAGAATCGCGTAACAAGAAACGGGACGTGTCGCACCCTGGAACGATCTCGTATCGTCGCCGTACCGCGGCACGCTCACGTAGCGGACCGAACGCATCGCAGACGCATTACGTATTCCATATTTCAGGAGCGACGATCGCAA
>NW_012045855.1:0-388 GCF_000956235.1 Wasmannia auropunctata
TAAGATAATACTGCTTAAATTTTATTTTTTAATTATGTGTCAATTAAGAGATCAGTATATAAAAAGAGACAGTACTTAGGTTTTAATTTTAAAAAATAAGAGATGGTACCACTTAGGTTTAATTGTTTAATTTGTACAACTGTTTTTTGTTAAAAAAAGGAGGACATACGTATCAAATTTTGTTCGAGGAGCGCGCTATTTTGTTTCACTTAAGAAACCAATATTTAAAATACAAAAAGGGATAGCAATTAGGTTTTTCTTAACAAATAAGGGATGGTACCACTTAGGTTTCATTGTTTAATTTTGTACAACTGTTTTTTGTTCAAAAAAGAGGAGTATACATATTAAATTTTTTTCGAGGAGCACGCTAACACTTGACACCCTTTTT
>NW_012045856.1:0-516 GCF_000956235.1 Wasmannia auropunctata
TAAAACTTTTATTGTGTAAAATAAGTGATATACATATCATTTAAATAGAGACCGGAATTTAAAATACAAAAAGAGATAACAATACTTTTATTTTGTAAAAATAAGATGGTACTGCTTAAATTTTAATTTTTAATAATATGTCACTTAAGAGATCAGTATTTAAAGTAAAAAGAGATAAAGTATAAAAAGAGAAAGCACTTAGGTTTTATGTTTTTTTAATTTAAAATACAAAAAGAGATAGTAATACTTTTATTTTGTAAAAATAAGATAATACTGCTTAAATTTTATTTTTTAATTATGTGTCAATTAAGAGATCAGTATATAAAAAGAGACAGTACTTAGGTTTTAATTTTAAAAAATAAGAGATGGTACCACTTAGGTTTAATTGTTTAATTTGTACAACTGTTTTTTGTTAAAAAAAGGAGGACATACGTATCAAATTTTGTTCGAGGAGCGCGCTATTTTGTTTCACTTAAGAAACCAATATTTAAAATACAAAAAGGGATAGCAATTAGG
>NW_012045857.1:0-531 GCF_000956235.1 Wasmannia auropunctata
CGAACCACAATGTACTATCTTTAGTCTAGAGACAGTATAACACCAATCGTGGTCCGCATTTGCAAAATATTAGTGTGTTTTGAAACCTATAAAAAAGAAAGTGTCGCAACCGATGTGTCCATGACTGTACATACACCAAATGTATTACAGTAGAACTAACACGCACACGCAGCATGACAAACATTACTCGTCAACAGTTTTCACTCAATTTTTGAACTTTTTTTGTGTTTTGGTATCAGTTATACATTCAAGAATAAGAATCGATGTGCAATTTAAAATCATGGGTGATTTTGTTTATACAAACATCGACGAGATACTGTTAAAGACCATTAGCCCTGGGCAAATTTTCGTGCCAGCAAATGGGCCCGATGGGCCTGGAGGTAATTGCAGAGTGTCAATGTTATCGATTTTTGACATAAATTTGCGATTTATTTGAATAATACATTATTACAATCATGATTTTTATTATATAAATGCTTTATAAATAAGTATGAATACTTTTAATGCTATAATATCATATATATTGCCGCA
>NW_012045858.1:0-844 GCF_000956235.1 Wasmannia auropunctata
AGAGAAGGCGGCTAAGCGACGCGATATTATCACGTCCGGTGGTCCGCGGAGTGAATCCACCGGGAGTAGAATGCCCGGAGGGAGGTCTTCGCGAGAGCACTCGTTGGCGGTCTCGACGAAATCCTTGAAGTCGGTCACGGTGCTCCGACAAAGATTGCAATCAGCCGCCTGACGATAGAAGAATAATAGCGTCTTGCACTTGACGCACGTAACCCTCGACTCGAGGACTGTATAGTCTATCGAACATGAGTGTCGTACAGCGAACCGCGATGCGTCCTTCCCTTGTTCCGGCCTGCACCTTACGCATAACCTCGCTGCTCCTGTCTCGTCGATATACCCATAGATAGTCAGGCACGCGGCCTGGTCTATCCACCACGACAGGGCAATGAGGGGGTGCAGCCTTGGTCGACGCTTCTTTATAATAAGGCACATGAGACCGGCACCTGAAAGAGGGCGGAAGAGGTCTTGTGTGAGAGAAAGAGAGAGAGACTGAGACAGATGTATTTTGTGAATTAGTTTTATTCCGTGAGATCGATTGTTTCGACGGGGCCGGTCGCGGACGGCCTTGGACAGCGCGCGTACACTCTCAGAGGCGCAGGGGCCGTTCGCTTTCGCGACGGGGCCTGGACGGTCGGAGTGACCGCGGCGATAGGACGCGGCGCGGGTTCTTTGCGCGCTGGTTTTGCCGGGGGTTTCCTTGTGACCGGCCGACGAGGGTGAGGCACTCGGGTACTCTCGGGAGGAGCGTTCCTCCGAAGGAGAGTTATTCGGCGCTCCGGAGGGACTATTTCATCCGAAAGGATGGTTGCCTGCGACTTTGAGGTGCTGGGGCGGACGTTGTCGA
>NW_012045859.1:0-432 GCF_000956235.1 Wasmannia auropunctata
GTCACCCGACGGTTATTGCAGACCATTTGATATTGCTGCAAATGGTTTTTCGCGTGCCGAAACGGTGTCAGTGGCATATCTTCAAAAGATGAAGAATGCGAAGAGGATTTATGCCATATGTCCGCACATTAAATTAAACAGTGACGGTTACAAAGAAGATGGAATAACATATCCATCGTCATTTATGCAAAGTACTTTACTAACAGAATTATACAATGAATGTGGAATACCGACATCTTGTTTGGATTACGTTGAAGCACATGGTACCGGCACCAAAGCTGGTGATGCGCAAGAAATTAATGCTATCCATAACACATTGTGTAAGAATAGAAAAACTCCATTAATGATCGGATCTGTAAAATCCAATCTTGGCCATGCTGAACCTGCTAGCGGTTTCATTCAAATAGCTAAGGTAAAAAGATCGGAAGAGCA
>NW_012045860.1:0-443 GCF_000956235.1 Wasmannia auropunctata
TCTTAAGACTGTATTTAAAATAGTCATATTGTTAAATATAAGAATCAACTATAAATAGTTATTTAATATATAGTAAAATTAAAGAAACGCACTTCTTTTTTCCACAAAAAGTAAAATAAAATTTAACTGATTTATGATTATAAAATTTAACTAATTGAGTAAATTTTATAGAAACATTTATAATAAGATTTTTGCCAAAATTGAATAACACATCTTGATAAACGAAAAAAATAAGTCTTTAATTTTTCTGTATATAAACTTATTCTGAATGAAAAACACATTTTTACACATATTTTTACATATATTACACATATTTTCACACATATTTTTACATATATTTCGTATTTTTTAGGTACTTTGTCACCTGACGGTTATTGCAGACCATTTGATATTGCTGCAAATGGTTATTCGCGTGCCGAAACGGTGTCAGTGGCATATCTTCA
>NW_012045861.1:0-455 GCF_000956235.1 Wasmannia auropunctata
TGTAATTAGTTAGGAGATCACAATATTACTGGATGTAGCAAATCTACAATAGCGAACATAATTTCATACCACTTCGACCTGAAAGGGCCATCATACGTTGTCGACACAGGATGCAGTTCTAGCCTTTATGCCATGGACATTGGTTATAACTATATCATGTCGGGCATATGCGAAGACGCAATAATTGGAACTGCAAATTTATGTTTCCTTCCCGGTGTAAATCTACAATACGCTCGGCTTGGTATTTTTCAAAAATTAATACATAAGACCGGTATTCATAATCGATTCTTATTTCAAAACCATCTTAAGTAATGTCATAAGATGCTAATACGGCTCTGGGATTGGCTCATGACATCTTAAGACTGTATTTAAAATAGTCATATTGTTAAATATAAGAATCAACTATAAATAGTTATTTAATATACAGTAAAATTAAAGAAACGCACTTCTTTTTT
>NW_012045862.1:0-719 GCF_000956235.1 Wasmannia auropunctata
TAATAAAATTGATCTTGTTAAAACAGATCACAAGCGATGGAAATCAGGTAATTAAGTAATATTTATATTCTTCTACATTAAGATTTATTTATGTCTGATTTGTAGATAGAATATGCCATATCTTCTGCACTAATTGTAATTACATATTTATTTGGTAAAAAATTGTACTCCAAATTTAAATTTTATATAAAAAGATAAATATAAGACATATGGCTTTATATGAATATATTTATTCTTTTGTTAGACCATCCAGACATTCCAAATAGAATGGGAACAATTAATAATGTGGAAAAATTTGATGCGGATTTCTTCGGATTATCTTTTGAGCAAGCACACACACTCTCGCCCGAAGCGAGAATGTTACTGGAACATTCTTATGAAGCAATAATCGATGCAGGAATCAATCCAAAACAATTACGAGAAAAAGATACTGCTGTGATCATAGGAGCGTCTTTTATTGAATCGCAAAAGAAATTTTTATATGAGAATCTTAAGGTACAGAAAATTATTAATTAATATAAGTGTAATAATAGTAAGGCATTATTGTATTAATTATTTAAAATGAAAAATTGTAATGTGCTAAGATTCTGTAATTAGTTAGGAGATCACAATATTACTGGATGTAGCAAATCTACAATAGCGAACATAATTTCATACCACTTCGATCTGAAAGGGCCATCATACGTTGTCGACACAGGATGCAGTTCTAGCCTTTATGC
>NW_012045863.1:0-315 GCF_000956235.1 Wasmannia auropunctata
TTCTGAGTTGTGCTAGCTTAGCACAAGTCAGCACAACCTTCGGATTCTACAGAACAACGATATAAAGGGCACTTTACTCTTGAGCGTGCTCTTACCGTAAGAATTCTAAGTCCATTAATTCGACTTTATAATTGCTCGATTGAAACAATACTGTATATCTGAGTTGTGCTAGCTTAGCACAAGTCAGCACAACCTTCGGATTTTACAGAACAACGATATAAAGGGCACTTTACTCTTGAGCGTGCCCTTAACGTAAGAATTCTAAGTCCATTGATTCGGCTTTATAATTGCTCGATTGAAACAATACTGTATATA
>NW_012045864.1:0-408 GCF_000956235.1 Wasmannia auropunctata
TTTTACTTTTAAATAGTGATAACAAAAGAAGTTATAGCAAAAAATAATTTTATACGATTCTACATACAATTAACGTTTACATTCGCATCACTTGTTTTAATAATACAAAATTGCATATTTAACTTGCGTTAGCTTAGCACAAGTCAGCACAACCTTCGGATACTTCAGAATAACGATATAAAGGGCACTTTACTCTTGAGCGCGCCCTTACCGCAAAAATTCTAAGTCCATTAATTCGACTTTATAATTGCTCGATTGAAACAATACTGTATATCTGAGTTGTGCTAGCTTAGCACAAGTCAGCACAACCTTCGGATTCTACAGAACAACGATATAAAGGGCACTTTACTCTTGAGCGTGCCCTTACCGTAAGAATTCTAAGTCCATTGATTCGGCTTTATAATTGCT
>NW_012045865.1:0-380 GCF_000956235.1 Wasmannia auropunctata
GTCTGTATAACGTGAGTCTCCGCGGGATAACCCGCTTTTCTTATCATCTGCGGCTAGAAGAAATAAAAACAGATTAATTGATCATTAGTGGTACGATCTGTCACACTCAAATTCCAGAAAAAATTCAAAGGAGACTTTAGGCGTTTTCGCTACCTCTCGGGGATCGGTTTCTTTCTACATTTTCTTATTTATTTTTCATCATAGAAACCAAAAATTATCATTATAATAACACCAGACTTAAGAGAAAATTGATACATTGAAATAAAATGAATAAAATCCTTATTTGCATTGTTGTCAATTGAAATCGCTGTCGCAGTTATACTTCAAAAATTTTAAAATAATTTATAATTGAACCAAATACAAGTAATATAGATCGCAAA
>NW_012045866.1:0-620 GCF_000956235.1 Wasmannia auropunctata
AAATAAGCGGTCTACTTTTGCTTCAAGAGCCGTCAAGCCGATCCCTGGACGACGACCTCTTCCTCTTCTTTGATTTATGCGCTGATTTTCCCATCACGAAGGCTTATCACAATTAAAATTTGTAATATTGCTATACGCGACTGTTGAGAAGTCGTACAACAGGAAAACAATGAAGACTCGGGTCCGCGCAGGCGCAGTAGAGAGCGTGAGATGGCAAAGCTTTTACAAGCTTTCAAGAACCTGTTGAGAATAATGCAGTGGAACACTACTACATATGTATCCATCCGGACGAGACAGCATAATTACAATCGAACTTCACTTCGTTCAATTTGTTAATTATTTTTCTTAGCGGCCACTGTACAATGGTAAACTTTTGTCTCCTTCATATCTTATGTAAAAATGAAGGTCTGTGCAAAAATTTAGCTGGTATGTATTTATTCCAAGATCAAGTCCTAAAGTTACTGTACTATTCGAAGGTTTCGAAAGATCCGGCATTGAAATCTTCGAAATTCGAAGCTTCGAAACTTCGATACTTTAAACTTTGAACCTTCGAAATTCAAAATTATACAATTATTAATTTAACACCTCTACCCATCCACCGATACACACACACATTGACA
>NW_012045867.1:0-559 GCF_000956235.1 Wasmannia auropunctata
TCTGTACGACTCAAAAGAACGCTCTCATAAAACACAGTGGAATCAGGTCGAACAAGAACCGATCATCCTCAGGGCAGAAATTGAGCAGGCAATCAACGCCTTGAAGAACGGCAAGGCGCCAGGAGTAGACGGAATCTCCGCAGAACTAATAAAAATCTCTGGGCCAAGGGGAACCGATATAATTACTAACATCTGCAATATAATATGGAGAACAGGACGATGGCCGAAAGACTGGACAGAATCAGTCATAATACCGCTACATAAAAAAGGACCCTCAACGAAGTGTAGCAACTATAGAACTACAACTCTCATAGCACACGCAAGCAAGATACTACTGCACGTATTGAATCAGCGACTTAAGAACTTTCTCAATTATTAAATTCCTGAAGAACAGGCGGGATTTGTGAAAGGCAAAGGTACAAGGGAACAAATCCTCAATGTACGCCAGATTATTGAGAAGAGCCGTGAGTTCAACAAACCGGTCGTGCTATGTTTCGTCGACTACGCGAAAGGATTGGACTGTGTGAGTTGGGAGAAGCTGTGGAAGGTCCTAAAAGAA
>NW_012045868.1:0-1118 GCF_000956235.1 Wasmannia auropunctata
ACGGGGTCGCCTTCTGGAAGATCACCAGGAATGGGAAGGTCGTAAGAGTCCATGCTGGGAAAAAGGGTAAGGAACTCGAGTATTTACTTGAAGGAACATGCTATTGTTTGAAGGAAAAGATGATAATAGAAATAGCTTAAAGCAGTATGTCAATTTAGTTCATTTATTGTAAGAAAAATCTTTTAAAATTCACCAACTAACTCAAAGTGCATTCCTTTGATACAGACATTGACCCTTTCGGCACGATCATGGGGGATTTCTCCTTCGTTATACCGAGCGGTCACGTAATCGCGAAAGATCTTCGGGCATATGTGGCATTTGTAGTCGGGCGGACTATCGGAATTGATTCATCGCAATCCCAACAGAGTTCATGCGCAGGATTCGGCCCTACGGTGAGATAATGGCGAGCAGCATCCACGTACAGCCTTCGTCTCTGAGGTGGAAGGGCTTCATTGCACCAGTCGCAGAGAATAGTGCCTGTTTCCCTATTCTTAGCGAAGAAAGAGATGCAGCAACTGGCCGATTGTGACCAGGGATGAGTCAATTGAAGGGCACCCTTAATTATTGGAGGCCAACGGGGCCAGCGATCAAGGGAGTTATTCAATGGGCTTGACATAAGGTAAGCGGAAAGTACTTGAGGTATCTGTTGATTGAAAAGAATAAGCTTGTTTAGCACATATTTCTTTAAAGATAGGCATGATTAGTAGCACGTGCAGTATAGCATGCGAAGAGAAATGGTATGGACCCAGTGAGAAATAATTTGTCGACCCGACGTCGATTCGACGTCGAAAAGTGGGTTCGAAATGAGATCGAAATTGACATCGACATCGATGCTTTTTGACTCCCATGTCGACCTCCTGTCGATTCAAACTGCGAAATCGATTTGACATTGATCATAAATCAAAATCCTGCCCAAGGAGAACAGAAAGATCAAAATGACATAAAAATAAGATCAAATTTTAGTTTGTCAAAATGATGTCAAATTGCATAAATTTTTGATGCATTCTTGATTATTCCCTGAATGAGAAATGATCGCCAATTCGATATACTTATTTACGGAAATTCCTAAAGCGGTCACCCATCCAAGCCGTGAACCTTCTGAAACGTGCTTAACCTTA
>NW_012045869.1:0-1597 GCF_000956235.1 Wasmannia auropunctata
AAAAAAAAAGAATTAACTAATTAGAATTAATAGTTTAAGAATTAATTATTTGATTTGTGTCAGTCAATGATAACCCAAGGAGAACAGAAAGATCAAAATGACATCAAAATGATATCAAAATAAGATCAAATTTTAGTTTGTCAAAATGATGTCAAATTGCATAAATTTTTTATGTATTCTTGACCATTCCAATTTAATTGCTAAAATAAATTTATTTTAAAAACAATAAATTTTTTTAATTAGTATCATATATTAGAGAATAAAAAAGAATATACATAACAAAATTGTGATTAAAAAATATATATTTAGAAACGTATTTACGATATTTCTGAAGCGATCACCTATCCAAGCCATGAACCTTCTGGAACATGCTTAACCTTATGATCGTCCGAGAACTGATGCTTCGATGATCCATAAATATTGGCTGCTAATAAGAGTATAGTCAGTATACCAATGGTATAAATCTTTTTAATAGATGTCAAAAAGATGGAATATGTGTTAGTTAAGATATATTTTGTTTATAAATATAAAGTTTGCATATAAAATATAAACAAATATGAAGTTATAATTTTTACTATGACTTAATTTTTGTATATGCGAAATGGTATTTGAAATAATTAATTAATTAAAAATAAATACTTGCCATATATACAATCGAGAAACATTCACTTTTTTTTTTTAATTAAAACGATCGGCACTATAAAAAAAGTCAATATAAAGTCATTCTTATAGTCATTTGAAATCTAGATTTTAATCATGATGTAAATTCCGTCAATTTGACGTCAAATTGATATTATTTTGACTTTCCTGTTCTCCTTGAGAACTTGTGACGTTTGTATTAAACTATCGAAAATTTATTAAAATAAACACTCATTACGTGGAAATCACATCGAAATGGGAATTCGTCCATCTTTTTCGAGAAGTTACAGAAGTCAACAAAAATCTTTAAATCTTTAAAAAGTAAAATTTTGTTTTACAAATTTATTGAATTACAAACGAAATTATACTACTACAAACAACTATAAACAAGATACTAACATTTTTTTATTGTAAACTTATTTTAATTTAACTTTTAAAATTAAAAAAAATTTTTGGTGGGGGGGTAAACAATAAAAAAATAAACAATAAAAAATTATTTTAAATTATAATTATAAAGTACTCTTAAGGCGATCCTGAAGTCGCCTGTTTTACCGACCGAACGTGATTATTTTCCATGACAAAATAAACATAATCAAAGATAACAGATTTAAAAATTCTTCTTTACAATTAAAGTATAGGCATTAATGTAATTCCAGCTGATTAAGAGGTTATGCTGAGAACGAAAAAAATTAAAAAAATTTAATCTTTATTACCCTTTTTTAGTCCAATATGGCGTCTAGAGCTGTCAACGTGAGCCAATATTTGTTTCTTACAAAAATTTGGCAGTTTGTTAGTACCAATGAAATGATACCAGCCGGAACTATGTATTACATATGCAAACAATATTGGGTTCATAAAATTAGGCTTGGATCCCTAATAAAAAAAAAGTATGTTCTTGAAAATTTGTTACGGTGTATACGTGCGATATCGATATTGTAG
The DNA here is from genome assembly GCF_000956235.1 of Wasmannia auropunctata. NCBI lineage: Eukaryota > Metazoa > Arthropoda > Insecta > Hymenoptera > Formicidae > Wasmannia > Wasmannia auropunctata. Next base: position 1,579 of record NW_012045869.1, read on the forward strand.
TAAACATGAATACATCACT
>NW_012045870.1:0-408 GCF_000956235.1 Wasmannia auropunctata
TATCCCCTGTGTGCCTTGTCGACTCAGTTGTAGCTATACGAAGTTATTACGTATATTTCGATATGCATTTATGTTGATTTGTTTACTCAATACTATTCTCGTTGTCAACTCGTTACATCAATTCGTTTTATATCTTTAAAATAAACTTAATAATGTACTTGTGAATACGAATAATAAATAACCACTACTCTACTCTTGAATTTAATAAAGATTCTTTCCCCCCCTGTGTGTGTTTTCTCGTATTCCCCGTTGACGCTCCCTATCGATCTTTGGCTCTCAATCCCGAGGTAGTGCCGGCATCGCAGGTAGCCTCAAAAAGAGAGCACCAACCGTCTTGTAACCGAGGTATACAAAGCGGAAGGAGACTTACGGTAAGTTACAGTCGGATAAATAAACTTGGTGCCCGTA
>NW_012045871.1:0-351 GCF_000956235.1 Wasmannia auropunctata
TTGTATCGTTTATGCAGAGTTCGATAATGTTCTGGAAATCGATTCTTCTCGACAAGTTATTGTCGATTTTTCCAGTTAGACTTTTCACATCGAACCTAAATAATATTCAGCAACACCGTATTATTACCCCCACTATTTTCATTTGTCCGACATTTTACCGAGATAATTGCACCTAGTTGCTCCTGAAAAAAAGAAAGATTCAGTTGCGCTTGAGACACGGACGTTGCCGCACTTAGCTTCAAAAGTTTCAAGTACCTACATAGTAAAAGTTTCGGCCAACACCATGGATATAGTCATCGAGATGCAAGGTTTCCGCGATGCCGACGAGAAGTTTATTCCAAAGGAAGTCGC
>NW_012045872.1:0-440 GCF_000956235.1 Wasmannia auropunctata
TATCTCGTCGGTGGTTCATATTAAGAATGAAATTTGGAATATACATAGGACTATGTTACCGACAGATTTGGATGCTTAGTTCCATTTTGCCGGATGTCAGTCTGCGTGGGCGCCAAAACGCTGTCTCCCAAAAATACATGGGAGCGAACAGGCCCTGCAATACAGATTCCATTATTTCCAATTTGAAAAGCAATAATATATCATAATCTCGGACTGCATGTTAAGTTTTTCAGTGCACCGTGTCTGTCCACCATGTATCGACTGGAGCGTCAACTGTGTATGCCACCGCTAGCAAAAATTTTACGCGATCGTGAGAATGGTCTCAATACAGCATTGCGCGACCACAACAAAATCGGAAACGATATAGTTTGTTTTGTGCACATGACGTGGAAATCAGCTTGTTTATATAGAACAAGAATTTGGGAGTGCATAATGCTGGA
>NW_012045873.1:0-403 GCF_000956235.1 Wasmannia auropunctata
ACTTGATGACTGAGATGAGTGTCTCTTTTGAGTGTGACTTTATTTTACCGCAGCAAAGACAAAGTTACAATTTTTTTACCATCTATAGAGAAATATATGAATACATATATAAAGAGTATAAACTGCATCACTGTGAAAAGAGAATTAAATTATATTCTACCTGTTGTAAAGACATTATCAAATCGATTCTTTAGTTTAGGCGACACTTTATTAATTACAAAATCTGATATTTTTTACCAAGCAGCATACAGTTTTAAAAAATAGTCTGGATAGTCTTGCTAAGAGTATCTCGTCGGTGGTTCATATTAAGAATGAAATTTGGAATATACATAGGACTATGTTACCGACAGATTTGGATGCTTAGTTCCATTTTGCCGGATGTCAGTCTGCGTGGGCGCCAAAA
>NW_012045874.1:0-309 GCF_000956235.1 Wasmannia auropunctata
GGCGCAGGGGATTACGTCCTGGATGAGGTTTTCGCGGAGGCCGCGGAGGAATCTGCAAGCCTGGTAGAGGTTATCCCCGAGGCCGATAGAGCCTACCTTAGGCTGTTGTGGGAGTATTTCGGCGAGGGACTTGATGACTGAGATGAGTGTCTCTTTTGAGTGTGACTTTATTTTACCGCAGCAAAGACAAAGTTACAATTTTTTTACCATCTATAGAGAAATATATGAATACATATATAAAGAGTATAAACTGCATCACTGTGAAAAGAGAATTAAATTATATTCTTCCTGTTGTAAAGACATTATTAA
>NW_012045875.1:0-824 GCF_000956235.1 Wasmannia auropunctata
TAATGTATCGTGCATAACTATGTACTAATAGATTATTATTAATTTTAGTTTATGATTTAAATTGAAATTTTTTATTTTTTCACGCCCCGATAACGACGTAGGCAAAATATCGTGAATTTTTGAAATATTTAGGGCTATAGTATACTTTTCTACAAAGTTTAAGTATTATTTATTAAGTCAGTTATAGTCATTAGGTTAGTTAGTCACGAAGTTAGTTTCGTGTATTGATATGTAAAAAAGGAGCCTTCGGATGTGCCGTGCCTGAGCGCGCGAATTTCAGCCGCTAATATTGATTAACTTAAATCGTTTATAATTTGAAAAGTATTATAGTCTCGACATTTTTGTATTAGGATTTTTGTCTCAAAATTATCTTAGGAACACGTTCTTAAAAAGAAATCCGGTAGAGGTGGAACACCTTGTATATTGCTATATTTTTGTATGAGTGAATTTTTTTTATATATTTTATATCTTAATCAGAGTCTGACAATGAATTTTCTTCATTATTGCTGTTTTCGGCCAACGAGCTTATTATCACAAAGTGTTCTAGCATGTCTATTCGCTAGCCGTAAACTACTGTTCTGTCCTGTAGTTTTTCATAAAGGTTGGCTAGGGCTCCTTCGTTCTTGTTTATTGTCTCTTCAAGCCGGTCTACGTGGTTTATTGTAGCATTGACCACCTTCGGCTGATGCTTCATGGCGTGTCGAATTGCGGCGTTTGAATCATGGAGCAGCGTGAATTGCTGATCGAAAAGCTTTTCGTCCTTTGTGTCCATGATATCGAATAATGCCTTTGCCATGTACTCTAGTGCGTCATTTTTTTTCGTC
>NW_012045876.1:0-549 GCF_000956235.1 Wasmannia auropunctata
TAAATCCTAATACAAAATTGTTGAGGCTATAATACTTTTCAAATTATAAATGATTTAAGTTAACCAATATTAGCCGCTGAAATTCGCGCGCTCAGGCACGGCACATCCGATGGCTCTTTTTTTACATATCAATACACGAAACTAACTTCGTGACTAACTAACCTAATGACTATAACTGACTTAATAAATAATACTTAAACTTTGTAGAAAAGTATACTATAGCCCTAAATATTTCAAAAATTCACGATATTTTGCCTACGCCGTTATTGGGGCGTAAATAAATAAAAAATTTTAATTTAAATTATAAAATAAAATTACAACACTTCTAACGCTGTAATAGAAAACATAATATAAATAAGACAATTTTTTATAATGTATCGTGCATAACTATGTACTAATAGATTATTATTAATTTTAGTTTATGATTTAAATTGAAATTTTTTATTTTTTCACGCCCCGATAACGACGTAGGCAAAATATCGTGAATTTTTGAAATATTTAGGGCTATAGATACTTTTTCTACAAAGTTTAAGTATTATTTATTAAGTC
>NW_012045877.1:0-612 GCF_000956235.1 Wasmannia auropunctata
GAGTTCAGACGTGTGCTCTTCCGATCTCGTAAAATAATTTCGTTATATCATACATCGTTGTATTCGTTAAAAGAAACGCTACAATTTTTATTATATTAAAATTGTCACGTTACCGTGCAAAAATTAATCACGTTTTTCCGCTCTCTAACATAGATAATATTTCTAAGTGATCACTGTGCTTACAGTAAAAGTAGTCAGAGTTTAATTTGATATTATATTTATTAGGTCTGTCTCTATTAGTTTACGAGATAAAAAGGGGTGGCCACTTATGCGGGGACACGCTGTATGTATGTATATACATGTCCCATCTCTACCGGATTTCCTTTTAAGAACATGTTCCTAAGATAATTTTAAGACGAAAATCCTAATACAAAAATGTCGAGGCTATAATACTTTTCAAATTATAAATGATTTAAGTTAACCAATATTAGCCGCTGAAATTCGCGCGCTCAGGCACGGCACATCCGATGGCTCTTTTTTTACATATCAATACACGAAACTAACTTCGTGACTAACTAACCTAATGACTATAACTGACTTAATAAATAATACTTAAACTTTATAGAAAAGTATACTATAGCTCTAAATAATTCAAAAATTCACGATATTTTG
>NW_012045878.1:0-366 GCF_000956235.1 Wasmannia auropunctata
GTGCGGTATAAACAATAGTAGTCAAAAATTATTCTTCCGGTACTTACCGCAATAGCCAGACCGCACGAAAATAACGCACGACGAATGATAATATATATGGACGTCGTTGATCAATTGAGAATAATTGTTAATGTCTATTCCTTCTGCCACCTGTTTGGTGTTCAACACGAGAAAGAGCATCGCGATCAATTGCACTATCGTATACATCATTTCGCGAAGCGCAAGTTTGAAAACGAGTGCTACTTAGTGAAGTACGAATACGAAAATGAAACGATTACTGAGTAGAAAGTAAAAGAATATAAATCTATTTTGTCAGCACTGTTACGATAAATCAATTAGCAATTAAGTCGGTGCGAGGAATTATGA
>NW_012045879.1:0-686 GCF_000956235.1 Wasmannia auropunctata
AATATCAATTATCCAGGTTTAGACAAGAATTACAAGTCTATTTATTAAAAACAGCCACATATTTTGCTTTCAGATCAACGATATTTTTATTATTTACCTTAATCACCGTTTGACGGCGTTTGCGGTGCAGGCTTTAGTGCCATAATGTACCTACTGCGTTATAAAAAAAAATTTTTTAAATATATATTTTTCTACATCTGGATTATTTTTGAAGTAAATTTGAATTGTTATTTATAAAAATTCCCAAATATTTTGTAATCGTATTTTAAAACCAGAATACCTTTTCAATTTCACTATTTTAACGTTAAATAGTTTGTTAAAAACTAAATCATTTGCACGTGAAATTATAATTTATTAATTATTCGAAAATTTACATAAATTTTGCCAACTAGCCAAAGGTGCGGTATAAACAATAATAGCCAAAAATTATTCTTCCGGTACTTACCGCAATAGCCAGACCGCACGAAAATAACGCACGACGTATGATAATATATATGGACGTCGTTGATCAATTGAGAATAATTGTTAATGTCTATTCCTTCTGCCACCTGTTTGGTGTTCAACACGAGAAAGAGCATCGCGATCAATTGCAATATCGTATACATCATTTCGCGAAGCGGAAGTTTGAAAACGAGTGCTACTTAGTGAAGTACGAATACGAAAATGAAACGTTTACTGAGTAAAAA
>NW_012045880.1:0-630 GCF_000956235.1 Wasmannia auropunctata
TTAGAAAAACTGATATTATCCTTAACTTTCGCCAGTAGCGCTTTTATTAGATCTTTTATAGCATACTTTGCTTTATATAAACTCTAATAAACAACTGTGAAACAATAGAAGTCTCTTAGTATTAGATTCAGTACCGTATATTAAAATAATGAGGGTGCCTTATAATTTTGGCCAAGGCTATACCTATAGTGCTAATATATGTATATATATTATATATATACCTATAGTGCTAATATATGTATATATTTATATTAATTATAATATAATTAATAAATAAAATAACATTTTTGTAACTTTAACCGCAAATTTCTCAAAACTGTGAGATGTTAGAACAATTAGATAAATGAAATCGAATTCATTAACTAAAAGCTATGGGAAATTTTTATCTTTATTTTCGTGATTGTTCTCAAAGAAAATCATTTTTTGTTGAACAATGTTATCAAATACCTTAATGTATATTCAAAATAAATATATTGCCTTTTGCCTGACATTGGAAGGAAAAAACATGTACCAGATATCGCAGAATGGCTTAATATAATTTTGTAATATTTCAACGTTTTATCATCCTCTTTATATTGGATATGAGGTATGTAATTTTGTACTTAAGGTAGATTAACTAGATCGGAAGAG
>NW_012045881.1:0-305 GCF_000956235.1 Wasmannia auropunctata
GCCAACTCCATTAGACATCGTGGTAGCCAAGAAAGACGCTGACGCCGTACCGTAAGTAAGTGTGTTTAGCTCGAATGTGGATATGAGCTCTTCGCCTTTGACCCGCCACAAGATCCTTTGTAGAGGTCGTTGCTCGGGACTGATTAAGACCTGTCTGTACATCTTCTCTATATCAGCTGATACGATATAGGTGTGCGTTCTAAATCTGAGAAGTATAGCCAGCAACTCTTCTTGTATCGTCGGACCTATCATTTGCAAATCATTAAGTGAAGTGCCGCTATCTGTAGCTGCCGATGCGTCGAAAA
>NW_012045882.1:0-668 GCF_000956235.1 Wasmannia auropunctata
TATTTTTTGTCCAGACACTTAGCGCAAAGACACGTTCAATGCTCTGAAAAGTTTGTTGTCACCGAGAGTAGTAATGCCACGCTTTGACAGTGGTGGCGCTAAGTGTCTTGGAGACAAAATATAGCAGTGTCCCAACCCTGACAGTGTCCCAACTCTGACGACTTTCCTATATATATTTCTATTAATGAAGCTGTTTGAAATGATTATCTAGACAAAAAATTTTTTTTGAAAATCGATTAGTAATACCCCCCAAAGTTAGCTATGAATCTCGATATGATCTGAAGAAAATTTCATCAAAATTGATTAATATCTTCAGTTCGCCTCTCAATTTGGAATGTAATAAGTTTATGCATTTCTTACAAAATACATTGTTTTATAAGCAACTATGTGTTTTCTTTACATTAATCGATTCATTTTATTCTGTGCCTAAAAACATTACTATTATTAAGAAATCAATAGTTTATTATATAAAGATATAAAGATATTTTATATATTATATTATATTATAAAGAAATCAATAGTTTATTATGTTTGGGATTTAACAGAAATGAATCGCCGGATTTCACCTTTGAAAAATACTAAGAGCCGTGTCGCTCGTGATGCTTTATTGCCGCCATGTACAATACTGATTTTATTACATTCTCCTTCTTCGAGAGCGCGCTAGCGCC
>NW_012045883.1:0-347 GCF_000956235.1 Wasmannia auropunctata
TTTTTTCATCTCCATAACTTCGATTTTTCATGATTTTTTGCAATTTTTTTCGATTTTTCGCTGATTTTTCAAATTTTGATGGCTCAACGGGCTAATTAACCTTCAGATTCAAATTCAACGGATCGAAATACATAAAAATCATACTTGATCCGGGTCAACAAAAATTTTTTCATCGCTGTAATGCAGTTTTTCATATTTTTGGGGGGTTTTTTGCATTTTACTACAATCTAGGACCTGACCGAGCCCAACGGACCTCAAATTCGGATTCAGCGGGTCGAAAAACATGTCCGTAGATGGGTCCGGTCAAATGCACAAACCATTTTTTTTTTTGNGTGCCGGTGTTATTA
>NW_012045884.1:0-671 GCF_000956235.1 Wasmannia auropunctata
TTTATCTTCGCCAGAGACACGTAAGCACGATTTGCTAGAGCGTTCACTGAGAAAAATGTTTTGATTGTACCAACGAGAAATACATGCAAAATACATTCTGATCATCATAATCAAAATTCTATTGTAATTCAATTATCTTGACTGTATAATGCTCAATTATAGATTAACTATAACCCAGCCAAAAATGATTAGTCAAATCGATGAGTCGATAAATGATCGATTGATATATTTGTCTTGATATTTTTATCTTTGACCTCATTATAATTGTTTCTGTATTAATTGCAGTTGCAAATATTTATATAAGATTTTTATCGTCTTTTGGTCAATTCTACATAGAATCGATTAGTCAGGTAAAAATGAAAAAAATCCCCGTTATTTTCGAGGTATTATTTCAATCTTTTAAGATAAGTATAGATAAAAGAAGAATACATATCTAATATTTTTTGTTCTGCATTATATCCAGCCTATCGGTGAGGGCTAGTTTCGATTATTTTCTTGAGCTAATATAATTATACATGCATTTGTACTGTGTGTTTGATTAGAATTATTTAGATTATTAGAATTGGCCGTAACAGGAATCTATATACACATAATCGCAATTGGTCGATTAATATAAGAACAATTATGTAATGGGGTCGAAAATGACAAAAATATTAGAGATCGGAAGAGCA
>NW_012045885.1:0-1310 GCF_000956235.1 Wasmannia auropunctata
CAACGAGATCGATGTTACATTGGAACAGGAACTGGATTCCGCTCGCTTGCAGTGCCACGTAAGCAGAGTTGAAAACAGATGTTAAAAGAAATCATGCAAGAATTTGTCTCTTTGTTTCAGATCGAAGAAAATATTCGCGAGTCGCGCACTTTGTAAGTACCTTATTCTGTACGCTAAAGAAATTGTCTAAAGAACATATCGAAAGCATCTAATAAGCGAAACAGTCAGAATTTTCCCTCAGTGATTTTGAGCATTGAATATGTTGCAGAGCACCAAAAAATATTAAACATGTATTTTTTGCTCATTTCAAGGTTTAGAGGGGTTGAAATTAATGAGTTAGAGTAGGGATAAATTACAAAATTTGATATTTTCGAAAAATATGAATACGCCAACATAAAGAGTATAAAAAACCGTGAAACTTTTGTATAAAATATTTTTTATATACCTCATATATAGTTTCAAGGATATTCGCCGAAAATGAAAAAATCCGTTATTTTCGAGAAGCTGTTTTAACCTTTTAAGGGGATTTTCACCTTTGCCGGCCGTAAAATTAGCCCTTGTTTCATGAATTTTTTTTAAGGAAATCTATTATGTATAAACGCGGATTTTTGCATAAACTTATGTGATGTGTATTATTTGAACAGCAAAAAAAATATTTTGTATTTATATAAAAATGTATTTTAATGCTTCCATATGGCGATTGAATGTGGCATGTTTTTCGAGCTGACGGAATTAAAAACGAATTAAGATATTAACTTGATTTTTTTCCTCTTAATCCTAATACTTTAACGCATGGTGTGAACTAAAATTATGATTTTACAACAAACAGTCAATTTGTTATTAATAAAAATTAAAAAATTTTTAGGGCAAAACAATTTTTTTTTCAAATGCTACCATTTTTATAAATTTCAGGTAATTAACATTATTTTAGTTCACGCCATGCGTTAAAATATTAGGATCAAGGGGAAAAAAAAAATCAAGTCGATATCTTAATTCATTTATCTACGATCGACCGCTGCCAACCAAAGGTTGGCAAAAAACGAAGGGAGTATGCGTTCCATCGAGTGCCAAATCGGTTATTATCAAAGATCTCCACAACTACAATACAGATTCTTGTCAACTTTTGGCAGCAGACTTCTTATTCGTAATTACTTCCGTCAGCTTGACAAACATGTCACATTCAATCGCCACTTGGAGGCATTAAAATACATTTTTATATAAATAAAAAATATTTTTTGCTGTTCAAATTCATAATATATAAGTTTATGCAAAATCCCACTGTTTTACTGTATATAATAGATTTCCTTAAA
>NW_012045886.1:0-383 GCF_000956235.1 Wasmannia auropunctata
AAAATATAAAAGAAAGATAATAAACAAATCAAATCCTATAGGTAAAATAGAATATATAAAGTTAATGATTGATCATGATGCTACAATACAATAAAAAATAAAATAAACTCCTAGAAAATACTTAATATTCTTATATAATAATGGATAAAAGATATCATAAAAAATAAAAAAGAATAATAAAAGAAAACTCTGAAATAGTTTCATATATAGTGTGCTTATTCCTCGGTCTCCATCGGTGATGACGGGGTTCTCGGCTCAAACCTCGAGCTGTCCGGCTCGACTTCCTCCTCCGCCGCGACCTCGGGAATCGCTGTCGGGTGGATTTATCTCCTGCTCCTCCATCCACCTGCGGACCACCTCCAACGCTCGCTCCGCCGTGGACG
>NW_012045887.1:0-965 GCF_000956235.1 Wasmannia auropunctata
TTGGGTGATAATTATTATTGTTAAATATTTGTAATTTTAGCACTAACTTCGTGCAAGGCTCACTAGCCCTTCATTTGATACTTCGTTAATTTTTAATTATATGAGCCAGAATAATATATTATATTTATAATAAATTGGACTTTGAATGAAATATAACACAAATTTATCGTTCGGTGGCGTTAAAAAGTTGAGTTCATAAGTAAAAAGTAGACTGGAATTTAAAAAATGTATAGTATTAACCAGTCCAACTTTAAAATGTAATGTTATAAAACGACCTGCTATTGATACGCGGAATAACTCGTCGGTTCGGAAGCTAGTGACAGGGATCGCAAGCAGGTTCGGGAGAGAGAGTAGCGGAATCAATAATCAAACATCAATTTATATCAGACGTATAAAACATCTATTTCGTAAAGATTAATAAAGCAATAATATTTCACACACGGATCGCGGGGCGACGCGCGGAGCCACCGACTGGGTCCGTCAATGCGAACACGCGCGCGGGGTGTGCGCATCGGCTCGGTACGCAAGCACGGCGAGCAGACCGCTACTCGTAGATTCGCACGTGGGTATTTAAATGCCCGAAGTGACTCGAAGTTAGCACGACCGAACCTGGGCGGGATAAAGTAATGCCCGGAAGAGATTGTGGGAGACGACCCGTCCGAGAAACGCTCGGATCGAGGTGAAGTAGCGCTTCACCTTTTCGCCTTTCCGGGTATAGAATAGTGGAGTGGCCCCTGCCGAGATACTCTCAACCTGGAATAGAGAAGCGCTCTACTCTCGGGTTTTTCGTTGCCACTTAATTATGAGCGAAAGGATGCTTGCGAACTGTGTCTTTACTGAGAAACGCTCGGGCCGAGGCAAAGTAGCGCTTTACTTCGGTGTAGACGGCTCGAAAGACAGGAACTGGTCCCTACTAAGGTATCGAGGACCCTTTTATACCCGGCGATGAGGTCTTTCACCTCCCC
>NW_012045888.1:0-433 GCF_000956235.1 Wasmannia auropunctata
TTCGACAGTAGAGTACGCACCTCGCCAGTTAGTTTTTTTGTGGGATTTTTTTTAATGATTTCGTATGTATTTCTGTCAGAGAGCAGCTCGTTCATCTTCTCAAGATATTCTTGTTTGGATAATATTACTGTTACATTGCCTTTATCCGCTTTCGTGATGAGCAACGAACGATCTCACAACGAGCGAGAAGCGACCTTCGTGCGAGCGGAAAGAACAAAGCGCTAATGTAAAGTAGAAGTAATAAAATTTTTTGTATTTGTACCCACTGAAGATGGCTCAATGCGGAGCCGAAACGTTTGGGTGATAATTATTATTGTTAAATATTTGTAATTTTAGCACTAACTTCGTGCAAGGCTCACTAGCCCTTCATTTGATACTTCGTTAATTTTTAATTATATGAGCCAGAATAATATATTATATATTAAAAAAAAAT
>NW_012045889.1:0-753 GCF_000956235.1 Wasmannia auropunctata
CTTTTTATTTCACCTTAATTTCACAGTACTTTGTTTTGTTTAACACCTTCACCTTAGCTATTATAGACAGAATAACTTTCACGACACGAACGTCGTGCTCGAACGTGAATATGACGGACTTAAGGACTGACCGCTCGCGGCTGATCGTTGCGCGTACTTATGGCTACGCGTTGCCGCGTCAGCGCTCAGCATTTCGGCAATTGCATTGCGCGTTCTTGGTACGTCGCGATCAACGTCCTGATTTATTGTAATTTCTTAATACAACGATATTACTTATTTTACGCCTCGTCGGCTCGAATGGCTATTAATTGATTTTCACAATGCTTATTGTTGTTGCGGGGGCATCGGCCTCGCGACATTGAGATTATCCGGCAAGCTTTTGAAGCCAGAGGTGTCCCACAATCCGCCATTGACACCATCCTAGCATCCCTTGCGCTATCTACAATCCGTCAATATTCAAGTTCTTTGCGTTCTTGGTGGGAATTTTGTGACTCTCTCTTTATAGCGCTCAAAAGTTCACATATGGCTGTTGGTGCCCAAACGATTAGTCGTTGGCTAAAAGCCGCTCTTTCAGATTATGGAGTTAGTGACATTTTTTCTGCTCATAGCACCCGACATGCGTCGACTTCGCTTGCAGCTCAAAAAGGGGTGTCTGTGGAGCTTATTAAGCGTGCGGCCGGTTGGACCGGCGAATCTCGCGTTTTTGCTGTTTTTTATAACAGACAAGTTTTAGATATAGACGCGTTCGCCAAT
>NW_012045890.1:0-371 GCF_000956235.1 Wasmannia auropunctata
ATATAAAAAGTGCAGAAAAGAATAACTGTAATAGAAATAATATTGTGAAATTTTTTAAGATATTGTTTTACTTTTTATTATGCATTGTAAAGTTAAAAAATCCTACAGAAATGTATGAAAGAACAAATTACTCTGATTGTCGTCTCCATTCCATCCGAATATTATTCGCTGTGACATGCGCGCATCACGTTGGAAAAACGAATAAATTAAAGACGCTTGCTTTCTGTTTTTATACCTATAATAAAAGATGCATACAGATATCCAGAAAGCGACAGAAAATGCTAGACTGCAGAAAACGAAGTCGCGGACATCGACACTAATGAATAAAATATTTTATAATGAATGAGTACGACATACAATGTATATCAAGA
>NW_012045891.1:0-633 GCF_000956235.1 Wasmannia auropunctata
CAAGATATTATAAAGATTACTCGCGAGAGCGTTGCGACCGTCTTGAGCCTCCTATGATGGAAACAGCTCTCGTGTCCCATATACTATAAGCAGAAAAAAGGGTTTTAAAATTCCTAAACTTCTGCTTCCTACTTAGAACCACAATGAGGACGTAGCAAATAATGGATCCATTTATCACGCAGACCAAACGATCAATTTTTACATATTTTTATAAACTTAAAAAATTGTTGGCCTCTATTAAAATTTTACGCCGTACGCTGAAGCGTGTATTACGTTCCGTATTGCAATGCTCCGATTACTCGTATCTCATATCATATTGATGAACATTTGAAGAGTTAATTCGCCCTATTTTATTGTATTACAACTATGTTGTCTTTTTAGATGTTGAAATTAAAATAGTAAGTTTAATAATTTATTAATAACTGCACGACTCTGAATGACTTTTGTAAGGTCTTGGTTGGCGATTTATTAAAAAAAATGAATAGTCTATTATATAAAAAGTGCAGAAAAGAATAACTGTAATAGAAATAATATCGGAAATTTTTTAAGATATTGTTTTACTTTTTATTATGCATTGTAAAGTTAAAAAATCCTACAGAAATGTATGAAAGAACAAATTACTCTGATTGTCGT
>NW_012045892.1:0-858 GCF_000956235.1 Wasmannia auropunctata
ATATATTAATTTATAATTATTTCAGTTGCTTAAAATATCATATTCTACTTACAATTTGTTAACAAATATACAGGAATGATGGTACGAAGGCAAGTAAAAGATTGTAACATTAATGCGTATTTTTTTCTAACGTTCCATTAAAATGAATAAATCATGATATAGATGTACGCTGACTGTAAATATTAAATATTATTAACAACTATAAAAAATATTAAAAATTGTTGCATTAAGATAAGATTGAAAATAAAATTCTGCAGTTGATAACGATTGTTTTTTCTTTAAAGTCTTTTTTTATATTTTATACCAAATATTAAAAATATGTAATAGATCGTGAAATATTTATTTTTAAATAACATTGTCTTAATATGTTTTTACGCAGGATGATACTGGGAGAAATGTAAAAAAAATTTCTATACCTTTACAAATTTATATATCTCTATTCAAAACGGAAAAATCTTACACATATTGTCACTTAATTACATCATTGCTAATATGACAAATGTGACATAGAACTTTAGATATTATTAAGATTATTAATTCCCTTTTGTCTGACTAGTCTTACAAATGTGTACCTCGTATGTAATTTTTTCGCTTGATTATGTTGCATAAGTATAAATCAATACTGGATGTACTCAGATTTTAGACGAATAGTAATAAAGAAAATATTTTATCAATAAATAACATGTATCAAGATATTATAAAGATTACTCGCGAGAGCGTTGCGACCGTCTTGAGCCTCCTATGATGGAAACAGCTCTCGTGTCCCATATACTATAAGCAGAAAAAAGGGTTTTAAAATTCCTAAACTTCTGCTTCCTACTTAGAACCACAATGAGGACGTAGCAAATAATGGATCCA
>NW_012045893.1:0-467 GCF_000956235.1 Wasmannia auropunctata
TGATAATTATGAATCGCGCGATGATACCCATTGAATTTAATAGTGCATACATTATTAATATGAATCTTGATTCTTTTGTATCGGTGAGTATAAAATATAGAATAGAAATTAAATTTCATAACGTAATACGAATAATTTCTTTATCTCTAATAAAACATCTATCTTTATTTCTTGCTCAAGATGTTTGTAATAAATTTTTTAAGAAAAATATATTACGCACTATAATGCACAATGTACATACATAACTACATCCATCATAATTAATATAATTATGGAATTCAACAATTTATATAAATTTTAGTTATGAATTAATTTTTGAGGTCCTTAATGATTTTAAAATAATTTAAATATATTAATTTATAATTATTTCAGTTGCTTAAAATATCATATTCTACTTACAATTTGTTAACAAATATACAGGAATGATGGTACGAAGGCAAGTAAAAGATTGTAACATTAATGCGTAT
>NW_012045894.1:0-1288 GCF_000956235.1 Wasmannia auropunctata
TGCTCTTCCGATCTAATATTAATTTTATGTATTTAGAATATTTAGAAATCATCAAAGCATTTTTAAAAAAATTCTTTCCACATAGATTGCATTCTTATTAATGTTAACAAAACTCTATAAATGTTATGGGTGTGTACATTTAAATTCTTTTATGCATCATGTATATTTTTGATAAATTTTATATATACACGAGAGAATTTTATTTCAAAATTTACCCTGAAAATCACATAAAATTTGTCGAAATACTATGTTGTTTCACGATTAACATGATTTTCAAAGTAAATTTAAAAAAAAATTCTCTGTGTATAGGGAATATTTTTCTGTTAAAATAAAAAAGTTGTCTGCCTTGCAAGGTAAGAGTATAATTATATTTCATATTTTTCCTAGGAAAAATGCAATGTGTTATTTTACATTAATTATGGTCACTTGCGTACTCCATATTTTGGTATCGTTAATGACGAATTTTAGAAAAAGGCAGTTAACATTCAGAGGATGGGTACCGTATGATTATTCGTCGTTCATGCTATTTTGTCTTACATACGCTCATCAATACATAGGCATGATGTGCGCATCTTTCGTCAATGTTGCTTGTGACTGTCTTATTGTCGGTCTGTTAATGCATTTGTGCTGTCAAATTACGATCTTACAATATCGTTTAAAAGGTCTCATAAGTGGCCAGAATACTGTGCGTGACTGTGTACGCCAACATTGTCATATAATTAAGTTAGTCTTGTGATAATCAAGTTAATCTTGATAGATTTAATCTTAGAATATTTTTTATAGTTAATTACTTTTTAACAAGTTCCTGTTTCCTAATTTTCTCAGGGCAATAATTTTAATGCTCATAGTATATAAAAATATTGTTTACAGATTCGCACACGCAACTAACGAGAGATTCACGAGGATAATCACCTTTCAATTCATAGCAAGTACATTTGTAATGTGCTCCAATTTGTTCCAATTAACTCGAATTACATTAAACGTAAATTTCATTATGTTATTTGCATATACGTTGGGTGTGCTTGTACAAATTTTCATCTATTGCTGGTTTGGAAATAAACTTAAACTAATGGTGTGCATACTTGTACTATTCTAAATTATTAAAAAGTTATATACATATATGTATATGAAAATTATATTATTATATGTTTTCTGAAGAGAGCTTAAAAATAAAATATTAAATATATTAAGATAATATATATAATATATATAAATAATAATAAATTTATAGAGCATTCAATTAGTCGATAGTATTTTCGAAATAGAATGGATCGCATTGGACAATAAA
>NW_012045895.1:0-453 GCF_000956235.1 Wasmannia auropunctata
GCTATATTTTTTTGCTATGTTGGCATCACTGTTTTTAACGACGTCTCTTTGGAAAACTCTCTTCAGTGTAATACTCTCTTACTGTGTGAAATATAAAGACTTCTTGTTATTAAGCATATTGATGTTCCTACACCTCTGATCCACATCAACATGGTAGCAGAGCGTGGTTCATCGTACGTCGAATAAACGTCTTGTGTAATTAAGCAAGGAAAACGGAACAAACGTAAAAATCGTCGTGGTAATTTGAAATTTACACAGAAAAGATGGAATTTCACGGAATTGAGAAGCTACGAGGTGCTGAGAATTGGAACACCTGGAAATTCACAGTGAAAAATATGTTGCGGGGAACTGAAGGTGCCTATGAGGTATGTATCGGTGAAATTGAAAAACCGACATCGCTGGAAGCTACTGCCACTGCAGAACAGCAAGTCGACATATCAAGCTAACCTAAAA
>NW_012045896.1:0-546 GCF_000956235.1 Wasmannia auropunctata
TTCTATTAGTTTATGAGATAAAAAGGGGTGGCCACTTATACGGGGACACCTTGTATATATAACTTGTGGCATATACAGGGTGTCCTGGAATTTCTACTACACACGCACAACGCCTGTACTATGAGTACTTTCCGAATCGCGTAACTCCATCCCATACAATTTTTGCCAGAATAGAACAACGGCTGCAGGATAAACCCGACCTGGAAACGGACCGTTTCCGGATATACTCGTATATTAACGGTACCAAAAAGATAGGATTTAGTTTTTTACGAAAATTTTAAAAATAACTTAAATTTTTTATACATAGTTATTGTTGAAGTAAATATTCAAAACGAATCTCTTTTCTACTGTTTTGTATTTCTATGATTAATTGAGTTTCTTTTACTATTCGCGGTTGGCATTACAGCTATATTTTTTTGCTATGTTGGCATCACTGTTTTTAACGACGTCTCTTTGGAAAACTCTCTTCAGTGTAATACTCTCTTACTGTGTGAAATATAAAGACTTCTTGTTATTAAGCATATTGATGTCCTACACCTCTGATCC
>NW_012045897.1:0-382 GCF_000956235.1 Wasmannia auropunctata
AAATTTATGTCAAAAGTTAATAACATCGACACTCTGCAATTACCTCCGGGCCCACCGGGTCCATTTGCTGGCACGAAAATTTGCCCAGGGCTGTCGGTCTTTAAGAGTATCTCGTCGGTGTCCGAGGGCATCACTGAGAGAGTTATATTAAAAAAGAGTACGGAAGTCGAGTCAAATTACCGACGATCAAGTTACTCTCGTTCGATGAGAAAATCGAAGAGTGGACGAAATTTGCCGATGCATTCTTAAAGACGATCCGTAATAATCAAGTGTTACCCAACATACAGAAGTTATCTACTTACGTTCGTGCGTCTCAGACGAGTGTCGGACGACAACTATGCGATGGCTTGGAAACAATTGCAAAGAAGATTCGAGAATTCAA
>NW_012045898.1:0-331 GCF_000956235.1 Wasmannia auropunctata
TTGTAATTCATATGTATTATATCTTGCTAATAGTTAATTTTATTTAAAACTGCATTTTTATAGTTACCACGCGAGTTTGATTATCCAGAGAGATGGTAAAACAGTTAAGAACAAAATGTAATTTTGCGGCAATATATTTGATATTATAGCATTATAAGTATTTATATTTAATTTATAAAGCATTTATATAATAAAAATTATGATCTTAATAATGTATTATTCAAATAAATCGCAAATTTATGTCAAAAGTTAATAACATCGACACTCTGCAATTACCTCCGGGCCCACCGGGTCCATTTGCTGGCACGAAAATTTGCCCAGGGCTGTCGGT
>NW_012045899.1:0-483 GCF_000956235.1 Wasmannia auropunctata
GGAAAAGGAAATTTTATTCTATGCGATTAATACGAAGTAATTAGTAACCAACAAATATGGTATTTTTGTCGATAAAACAGACGGCTTAAGCATCCTCTTAAAGACCGACACCCTTACGGGACTTAACGTGGCATGTTTAGTAATTGCTAAAATTTAAGCAATTAATCAATAATATAACATTAACTTTATGATTTATTAATAGATCAATGGTTTTTAGACATGTACAGTCATGGACACATCGGTTGCGACACTTTCTTTTTTGTAGGTTTCAAAACGCACTAATATTTTGCAAATGCGGACCACGATTGGTGTTATAGATATATCTATAAAGTATGTATTATGTATATTAAATATATGTTAAAAACCTGTAAAAAAAAGTGTCGCAACCGATGTGTCCACAACTGTACATTGTAATTCATATGTATTATATCTTGCTAATAGTTAATTTTATTAAAAACTGCATTTTTATAGTTACCACACGAG
>NW_012045900.1:0-369 GCF_000956235.1 Wasmannia auropunctata
CAACTAATAATAAAATTTCATATATATTTTTGTTCAGAGTCGACCGTAGATTTCCCCTTTACCACTGTTGCGCGGGGCCGAAGCGCGTCACCGACGCTTTGGCCTCGGCAACGGGGGAAGAAGCTACAAAACAACATGTTTACGCTAAGACACGAGCGGAAATTATCATATTTGGTAAAATACTTGGGCCGAGGCCCTCCCCCCGCGACCGGGTGGATCGAGGCAGCCTGGCGCGGGTGAAGCGAACTCGGCACCTTTTTCTCTTTTTTCTTTTTCGATTTAGGGCACTCTCGATCTAGCAGGCTTCCGAGAATCTCGTCGCACCTCCGCGAAGTCTCTGTGCAAATCGGGACGGAGTCCTCGCGCGCG
>NW_012045901.1:0-517 GCF_000956235.1 Wasmannia auropunctata
TTTCTGACCTTTGCCTGATTTAGAGTATAATCTCAAAAAGCAAACTTTTTTTCTAACAGAGCTTTGATAACGCGTAATAACCCTGCCGAAAATGTTCGATTAAAACCGATTATAAAAAAAGTTATCCGAATCGATCGGGATTTCCGCACCGAAAATACGGTATTAAAAAGGATTAAAATTATTCAAATCGGATATAAATCACTTTAGACGGATTAGTATCAGGTGATAGGAATCTATGTCAATCCAAACTTCGATGATTGCTCGTACAAAGCAATTGGTCGATCCAAAATTTACTGATTGATATATAAATATATCATGTCAAAATTAATTATATAGTTCAACTAATAATAAAATTTCATATATATTTTTGTTCAGAGTCGACCGTAGATTTCCCCATTACCACCGTTGCGCGGGGCCGAAGCGCGTCACCGACGCTTTGGCCTCGGCAACGGGGGAAGAAGCTACAAAACAACATGTTTACGCTAAGACACGAGCGGAAATTATCATATTTGGTAAA
>NW_012045902.1:0-643 GCF_000956235.1 Wasmannia auropunctata
GTCGCAGTATGAATTACAAAATACATTTGACTTATACATACAGACCTTGATATTAAAACAACATAAAGTTCATTTTACTATTACTAATTACTTTGTCATTGCTACAAGATTGAATTCTTCTAATTAACAATCATTATAAGTAATAGATTGTAAAAAAATAAAAAAAAAACACAATGTGAGAAACAATAATTATTTTCGAATTATTTCCAATGTATGATTAATTAAACTCTTCGAATATCTAACAATAGCAATCAATTGCCGAGGATGATTCAATGAAATAAAGAAAAAAATCTCAAACACGATTTTTTTTTCCTTATGCAATTAGCGTAATGTCCGATTACTGAATATTATTCTTAAAATTATTAAACACGCATATACGATCCTCAATATTTCCGTTTTTAAAAATTCCGCAAAGCATACATCATTATGCATTTATCGAATTTTCCACTATGTCTAACAATGTTAATTTCTCGATGATGTAACCGTATATAATTACAATACGTATCGCATGCCTAAGCAGATAAGTGAATGTCAAACGAAGGTATCTCATTTTATACCGCGTGCTTATCATAATTCCATCCACATTTGTATTAAGAACGGTCATGAAGAGCCCTTCCATATTTAAAAAAATACAAAAATATAA
>NW_012045903.1:0-490 GCF_000956235.1 Wasmannia auropunctata
GCAGACTCCATATCGCTCTTTCCTTGTTCCACTCTTTCCTTCTCTCCACCATTGAACAAGGAAAGAGCGATATGGAGTCTGCCCTCTCACTCACTCTCACTCTTATATGTTCTACCGCCGAGAACAATGGGGCGCGCAGTCTATCTTATAAGTCTATGGGTGGGCCTGAAATTCTGAAGAAAAACTGAGTGAAGGGCCTGAGTCTAAAAGGACAACCCTCCGAAAAGTGGCCACTCCCTTCGGTTCAATCGCTGCAGCCCTTCCACTGATGCATCGTGAAAAGGTAGGAAAACTTACGGGGAAAATTAATAAAACGAAAAGTATTAATATAAAGTCGCAGTATGAATTACAAAATACATTTGACTTATACATACAGACCTTGATATTAAAACAACATAAAGTTCATTTTACTATTACTAATTACTTTGTCATTGCTACAAGATTGAATTCTTCTAATTAACAATCATTATAAGTAATAGATTGTAAAAAA
>NW_012045904.1:0-511 GCF_000956235.1 Wasmannia auropunctata
CGTGTGCTCTACAGAGAGTAGCAAGTCGTAAGCCGTAAGAAATTGACCAATCACAGTCGAATATGAGAAGAATAATCGACTGTGATTGGTCAATTTCTTACGGCTTACGATTTACTCTCATTGTAAATGAACCTTAAGCAAGCCTACGCAGTCCTATAGGGCGCGTGCAAACCCCCACCAAGTGCCATTCAGGTACCATTTTTCTTTGTTCACCAAATGTTAACAAGGATAACCACCCCTACCTAGACTAGAGTCAGGGCCTACGGGGGGTGGCCCATAAAATGGGCCTATTGTGGGTCCATAGACTTATAAGATAGACTGCGCGCCCTATTGTTCTCGGCGGTAGAACATATAAGTGTGAGAGTGAGTGAGAGAGCAGACTCCATATCGCTCTTTCCTTGTTCCACTCTTTCCTTCTCTCCACCATTGAACAAGGAAAGAGCGATATGGAGTCTGCCCTCTCACTCACTCTCACTCTTATATGTTCTACCGCCGAGAACAATGGGGCGCG
>NW_012045905.1:0-593 GCF_000956235.1 Wasmannia auropunctata
CCAGTAGTAATTATTTTCCAAGATTTTATACATAGCCTGAAGTAAATGTTGTCAATTAATTTAATATATTAAATCAATTTAATATATTAAATTTTAATATATTAATTAATATAATAAATTAAATTAATATATTAAAGTATTGAAATGTGCTTTTACTGATGATCTTTTACTCATCCCTTGTAAAATAATACTACTGAATTAGTGAAAAACTTCAGTTGGAACAGTTTATAGTATATGCCTTATAATATTGGATTTGAATAATTTTTTAATAATTTCCAATAAGTTTCTCGTAAATCCAACAGTATTTTTCTATAAGAGATGATCTGAAAAAATAATAATTTTATATTGTTACTTAATTGATAAAATAATTGGGATTAATGTAAACAATTTTTCATTGAAATTCAAAGACAATAATTTAACCGAGTCAATTTATTAGTTTCATACTCTAAATAATTTTTGTGGCCAATGATCAATGGAATTCTCGAGTTCCCGAAATAATTGAAGAATATCGACATTTCAATTGTCGATATTCCTGTTCCCTCCGGGAAATTGATATAATGCAGTATTAAATTCATTATTTATTATTATACAGA
>NW_012045906.1:0-800 GCF_000956235.1 Wasmannia auropunctata
ACATTAAAACTATGCCATTTATTGTTTCTATCTTGTATATAAAGTCTCCTTGTCTAGTCACCGTTGTCGTAGCAAATTTGACCTAAACAAACATAATTATCAGAAAGCATAATGGTCGGTCATATAGAGCATTATGTAATATTCAAGAAGTCATGCAATTACGACTTCAACAATTGCCAATAATTATTATTTAATAATTATTATTTAACTTTAATAATAATCAACATTATAAAATAAAGAATTCTTAGTCATTTTTAAACTACATAATTACGATTTCAACAAATGCCAATAATTTAACTTTAATAATAATCAACAACATAAAACAAAGAATACTTACAAGGGAACACACGGAAGTGTCCCCCTCCGATTTCAATAAGCTTTGGATATGTTAAACTATAGACAAAAATAAGATACTACAATTTTTGCATTCGTGCTGAGTTGCACGTTAAGGGGATGAAACATCCCTTAGAAAAAAATCGGTTTTAATTTTTCAATGCGAATATCATCGAAACTATGAGAGATAGAAAAAAATGTTGTGAATAAAAGTTGAATGGCTTTAAGAGTACTTTATAATTATAATTTAAAATAATTATTTATTTTTTTGTCTACCCCCACAATTACTTAACTTTTTTTTAATTTTTCAAAAATTTTTTTTTACCAAATTAAAGAGTATTTTAAGACAAATTTAACCATGTGTGATAAAGTTATTTTCCGAAGTATCATTTTTGAGAAATAATTATAAACGCCTCTGTACACGCACCATCCGTACTCGTTTATGCGCTAATTTACTTACATGAACT
>NW_012045907.1:0-459 GCF_000956235.1 Wasmannia auropunctata
TGGAGTTCAGACGTGTGCTCTTCCGATCTTAAAAACACATAAAGTAAAAAGGAAGAATACTGTACTAACATTTACACCAATGAACTTCTCTTTTGTTGAATAGCTGACTTCGATGCAAAGTGGAATTATAAAAGCCATAACTGCGTATGTAGCAATTTCTGTACGTAACTTTGTATCAGTTTTGTCTATTTTGATACCCGGTGGATCAGGCATTTTTTGTATTGACATCTGAAAAATAAATATCATAAAATAATAAAAAATAATTCCGTCGTATCACAGATATGATATGTTATCCAGCTGTCTGTTCTTACATATATATAAATATCCATATTTTTTAAAACTGGTTTTGATAATAAAATTATTAAAATATATTTATGTATTCTTTGTAAGAAGTTTACGATACCTTAACGTTGGAATTTGCTACTTCTTTTATAAACGCTTCATCTACACAAATCTGAA
>NW_012045908.1:0-885 GCF_000956235.1 Wasmannia auropunctata
ATAGTCCGACAGTGTTTCGAAAACGTTTTGTGTATGAAACATTTTTTTTTTTATAAAGGTTTTCGTATTTTTTCTATACTGCATGCCTTTGGCAATTCTGAATTTGTATTGAATTACACAAATCGCCCGCTTATATCGGCCTTTGTTCCTTAAATTTTCGCGGTATGCCCAGGACACCCGTTATAAGAACGTAAAGTTTCTCCAGAAATTCTGTGTGGGCGTATAGCTCGATTCCTTCTTGGTATACGACCGAGTAGAACGGAGGTACTGCATTACGATATTCAATATCCGACGTCGTAATGGCGGTCAAAGTTCCGTTTCGTAGACCTTGCTACGGAAAATTTGCATGTATATCACGATTTAGGGGCTGAAAGACGTCGCGCTGAGTAGTTACCAGATCGAAATAAACGGATGAAGAGAAGGAGAGAGAGAGAGAGAGAGAGAGAGGGTAACGCGGCGCGCAAAGAGAGCGATCAGTGCAAAATGTATGTATTCGATTAAAACGAATTCGCGGCGACAAAAGTGTGCGGTATCATCCCGATATACGTGCGCGATATACACATGCACGATATCGCTCTCTTCCGGCAACAGAATTGTAAATAAAACACAAGTACATCGGGCGCGCAGTCACAAAAGCGTCAGGCCGTTCCTCCGTTGACGATAACGCGCAAACGTCAGCATCGATCACCGGCCAAGGACATGCCCGGCTCACCCGTGTCGGGCGGTAGGATTCACCGCCGGTATCCACGAAATTATTCCGGCGACTGCATTACGATATTGTCCATCAAATCTCGCCCGAGTCAACGCACACCCACACGGCGCTCTCCGACAACGGAACGGCAAACGTGTGGACTCGCCGAACGAGAGAGAGAGAGAGAGAGAGAG
>NW_012045909.1:0-795 GCF_000956235.1 Wasmannia auropunctata
AAAATCGAGATTTTTTTTCATTGCGTAATTTGGTCAACCGTATAAATCCTAAGAATTCTTAAAAATAAATCATAAAATAAAGCCAAAACAGCATAGTTTTCAAATTTTAGTTATTTTTTAATTAATTTCACTAAAAAAAAGCACAAAAAAACACGCGAACATCGAAATTAATCTTCCATCTGCGAGTGCTCAGAATCGCAATGTACGCAGCTGTAATAACCGGCTGTTATGTTTGCGCATTTCATACAAATGATGTAGAAGTCTTCTTTTTCCGAGTCAAAAGATGATGGTGCTCCGCCCGTACAAAGTGATTGAATTTTTATTAAAAGATCATCGTCGCTGATTGTTGAAAAATCGTCGATCTGCTTATCAAGCTGCAAAATATACCGATTCAAACTTGTTCTATGAATATCATATGACAAAGCAACGCTTCGTATCGATTTCTTCCCCAATTTTATTTCTTTAATAGCATTAAACAATGCAGTGAGATCTATTGCTGGACGATCAGTTTTTCGCTTACGAAATTCCATTCTAATATTTAGAAAATGTAGAAAAATTATTTAAAAATCCAAAAATACCAAAAATAAGTCTATGTGTGTTTATATGTGACGTTCAGTGCTTCATCTGTGAACATGTGTGAAAAAATCCATTGACCAAATTACGCTAACCTTGCTTGTTGAAAAAAATGGGCGTAAAAATTTTTCCACGCACTTCACACCGAAACGCGATTAATCACTTGAAAGAGAATAAAAAACCATATCATAACACACATTACCTGCATCAAATCACGAAAAA
>NW_012045910.1:0-326 GCF_000956235.1 Wasmannia auropunctata
CCAATCGTGGTTCGCATTTGTAAAATAATGATGCATTCTGAAACCAAATAAAAAAAAAGTGTCGGAACCGATGTGTCCACGACTGTACACACGGTGACAATAATGCCTACACATCTGAAGTTGCATGCTTAACTAGAGAGATCAATAAGAAGCACGCTTTTCGTTCAACGTGTACTTCTTATTGATCTCTCTAGTTAAGCATGCAACTTCAGATGTGTAGGCATTATTGTCACCGTGTGTACAGTTGTGAACACATCGGTTCCGACACTTTTTTTTTATTTGGTTTCAGAATGCATCATTATTTTACAAATGCGAACCACGATTGG
>NW_012045911.1:0-1507 GCF_000956235.1 Wasmannia auropunctata
TAATTATATGTAAGACACCCAAGGTAGTTGATAGAATATCAAAACTTTTTGTAGTATTGTTCATTATGCTTGAATTTTCTATATAATTACTTTAATGTCCTACAAAATTATTTTCAGTCTGTATATTAATTAGGTACTTAACTTTTAGATACTTTAACAAAACTGTTCTTTCTATACATGTCACTAAAATGTTTATTTTTCAAGTTTAAGATTTCATTTCTTTCAAGGATTTAATTTGGTAAATCTATTTATTTCAGGGTATAGCTGTGCTTTTTGCGTTATGCGAAAAACGCACAATGGGTGTGTACAACGCAATTTGGCAAAAAATAAGAGAATTGCGTTCAGATGTATTGCAAAATGTACCGTCAGTCATGAGCGATTACAAACGCGCGTCAATGGCAATTGCAAGGGAGATCTTTCACGATTAACCGATTGTTGATTTCATTTCAATCTTGCTTGTAGAATTTCTCTAATTGCTGAAATGGAGTGTTTAGTATTTGGGAAGCTTTTTCCAACTTACTAATTTTCGTTTAATACTATTTTTTATGTAGGCCGTATTAAGACGTTGAAAAATCATAGAATTAACAGTAGCCTCAAAAGTTCTCGGCCTTACCGTTGTCTTCATAAACCAAGGTATGTGTGTATGCACATATTTTACTTGCAGTTAATGAATCTATTATAATTAAAGTTTCATCGTAAAAGATGTAATATTATAAATACGTACTCTATTAAGCTGAAGTGCAAACGACCTAATCGTGGATACATTGCTGCTCGTAAAACAACAGTATCTGGCAGAATGTAACTTATATCTATACTTTTAACGTATTGTCTTATTTACTTTTCAATCATGTAAGCATAAATATCCTAATTTCTAAAGATAGTTATACATGCGTGTGTGCGCATGCATGCGTCTATATGCATATGCATGTATATACATTAGCGTACATGTGGTATTTTAATAAAACTATACAAAATTTATAAGATACAAATATCACTCTTTCAGTGAGAGAAGTGTCCAATAAACTGCGTATACCACAGAATTTTTTCATAATTGAATCATGCGCAAGTAAACATTATTGGAAATTACGTGTTCGTAAGTATATAATTCCTAATAACATATTACTTATGAATGCGCATCTAGTCCACATCCATTTTCATTTCTAAGTATCCCATGTATCATTCCGATATATGCTACACCTGTGTACAGATATACATGTAAAAAAGAATAGAAATAAATCATTTTTCTGTACTCCAATTGTTTCGTAATTAATTTTGTGGAATCTGTAGGACCTCTCTGAGAAAGGAGAGCTAGCTATACGCATTTCGTTTCAAATAGCTCTTTGCCGGTGCAGGTTTTTATATCAGTTTATAAGTAGCCGAGTAAAAATCATAAAAAAGGAACGAACAGATTTTTAAGATGGATTCTATATAGAACTTCCCTGCATATGAGTGAGAGAAAGAGAGTGAAGGGGAGAGACGATATTTTTATTATAAATATGTACAGTCG
>NW_012045912.1:0-1067 GCF_000956235.1 Wasmannia auropunctata
CAAACTCAGAACATCGATAGTAGAACAAGTCCTTAACTCGGTCCGATATCAATTCCACTGATAAGACGGTGACGTACCGTGTTTCCCCCACACGCTAGTGCGGACATTCGTGCGATCGGATTCGGAAACTTTGGCGAATGATCGTTTCTTCGCTCTTTTCTCTCTCTCTCTCTCTCTCTCTCTCTCTCTCTCTTTATTCGACACGCGATGGACAATGCGTTCTTTATTCACGCGCTCCGGTTGTGTCCAACGAGTCCTCGGTCGTCGATAACTTCTGCATCAGTCGGCGCACCTTGACCCGCGTTCCGCCAGTCATTTCGATTCGTTTATGCGCGCCGGGATAACCCCCCTCCGATTGCAAATTAACCGTAGGGTGCGATTCTCACTGCGAAAAACACGCCGTGATTCGCGGCGCTGCCGCGAGACTTCGATTCACGCGCCCCAAGATCGTTAATCGAATCCAATTTGTCTACGTCTAATTGATGAGATCCAGCAACAATTGAACGCCGTTTGTAAAAGGCCGAAAGGTATAGCGTTGGAAAAATCGAATCAGTTGAGTTGAGAAACGAGCACGAGGCGAGAGAGAATATTTCGAGCCTTACGCCCAATGCGACTTTCCGTCGTGCTGAAAATATATCGACTTAATTCGCATCTTTTTCGACAATGACAATTTTTGGAGTAATTCGCATTCGTAATTTAGCATTCGCGCACGAATTTCTAAGCTCGATTAACAATGTCGAGATTGTATCCGAGTTATTTTTCGTCGCGACGCGAAAGCGACGTTTCTAATTTGATATTTCTATTGTTCTGATCGTTTCAGACTTCTCTTCTGATTCTATTTTTTTCCTTCTTTGAAAATTCATTATAAGGAGAAAAATAGGATAGGTATTAATATAAATAATTTCTATTCAATATTTTTATCTAAATGCTTGCAAATGCTATCTATAATTATATTTAAAATTGGAATGGAAATAAGAAAATTTTCAACATGATGAAGACGAAATGAAATTTAAATATAATTTTTAATGCAATGCCAGACATAAAGATCATGAAAATTATTTATATTA
>NW_012045913.1:0-399 GCF_000956235.1 Wasmannia auropunctata
GACAAAAGTTGTTTGGTTTCGAGGGGACATAAGATGATAACATTGGTTTGACCCCGAGTGGCGTCGTCAAGGTCAGGACAAGGTCACTTTGAATTTTTTAAATGGAACCCCCAATTTTACATGTTCTTATAGCACGCCTCGAGAACTTTCCAAAACACATAAATGAAATATATTTTTCTGAAATAAATCTTGAGTTATAAAGCTTGAAAGTTGGAGTACTGTCGGCATTAGCATCATCCAAGGTGTCCAAACACTAGCTAAAGATGGCCAAGATCGTTGATCTTTATCAATGTTATGATCCTAAACAACATTCAAAAGGTTTTAGCTAGTGTTTGGACATCTTGGATGATGCTAATGCCGACAGTACTCCAACTTTCAAGCTTCATAACTCAAGATTTA
>NW_012045914.1:0-578 GCF_000956235.1 Wasmannia auropunctata
TATCCCCTGTGTGCCTTGTCGACTCAGTCATACATTATACGAAGTTATACGATACATACTCGATTCACATACGAACAATTCACTGGAAATCACAAGAAATCAACTAATGCATCTATCCGTTACGTACTTTACAATCACTGTCGATTAATTATCTATCCACTGAAACATCACACAAAGAAACACGACGATTTATTAATACACGACCCGTTCACTCGAGGATAGCAAGCAGTCGACTGATTTTAATACCGAATTTATTAATTAATAATTATCAGTGTCGATTAATTATTTGTATCGATTAATTATTTGTCGATTCAAAAATCGAATAAAGAAACACAGGACGCGTTCACTCGATGACAGCAAGCAGTCGACTGACTTTAATACCAAATTTATTAGTTATGTAACGGTTACGAGTAACGAATTATATAGAGAATATCGTCAATGGGAAGGAAATCATATTAATACCATATAGATTCATAAAATATAATTATTTCAACAAGGTGACCGCGGATTCAGTCGAATAATATGACAAATTAGAATCTTCAGACATGTACAAAATCATATCTCCGTCGATTATACAT
>NW_012045915.1:0-487 GCF_000956235.1 Wasmannia auropunctata
TTTTCGCTGGGACAAGGCAATGTTTAACATTTTGGAATATAATATTTCTTAAATGAAACATCGCAACTCAATCTCATAGACGCTTTATCTCTTCGACACGTTTCCTTGACGATGTATAATAAGCGTTTTATTGATCGTTCACTCTTCTCTCCGCGGAAACGGTAAGAATTTAATAATGCTTCTGAATTTTATACATTGAACTATTACATTTGGCTTCTAACAAGTCGAAATAATACTTGATAGATCTTCTTAATATTATAATACATCGAAACGTGCTCTTTGAACGACGAATACTTTTCGCGTAGTTTCTAGCTCTTCGTATATCAGTCACCGCGATTATTTAAAGACAGAAATGAAAAGTTTTGCGAAATCGAGTTTGAAATATCACAGAGTTTTGACAGTCTAATTATTTTACTGGCATGATTATTAATAATTCGCGTAAATAGATCTCGCCATCATGCTGAATCTTGTCGCATGCAGATGTTAC
>NW_012045916.1:0-358 GCF_000956235.1 Wasmannia auropunctata
TTTTTTCACCGAGTTATTCAACATTGAAGCAAAAATGGTCACTTTTGCTTCAATGTTGAATAACTCGGTGAAAAAAATCGCACAATGCTAGCCGCGTGCTCAAATTAAAGCTAAAGATTAACGCTTTCGAACGATGTAAACCACATTTGCGTGCAATTTGTATTTTACTTTTTGGAACTTCGCAAACTTGGTAAAAAATTTTTAGATTTGATGCATCTGCATTTGCATCCGTGCAGCTTTGTAAAGAATCGGTACGTAATTTAATGAATTATGGATGTCGAAAGTAGAGACTTTAAGCTTTGAAATGCTTTTTTGATCATTCCGATACGATCATTTTTGACAAAAGATCGGAAGAGCA
>NW_012045917.1:0-663 GCF_000956235.1 Wasmannia auropunctata
TTTCTATGCTGTACTAGTACACCTTTCGTTTTTATATGGATATTTATTCGTTCTGTTCTCTTTCTTATCGCCCTCACTGTCTCGGCAAATACACTCGACAGCAAAATTAAAGCATCACCCATTCTGATCATTAAAAATAGGCAAATTTCAAGAGAGTGTAACTTCGTCAAAAATGATCGTATCGGAATGATCAAAAAGCATTTCAAAGCTTAAAGTCTCTACTTTCGACATCCATAATTCGTTAAATTACTTACTGATTCTTTACAAAGCTGCAAGGATGCAAATGGAGATGCATCAAATCTAAAAAATTTTTTACCAAGTTTGCGAAGTTCCAAAAAGTAAAATAAAAAATCGCACGCAAATGAGGTTTACATCGTTCGAAAGCGTGAATCTTTAGCTTTAATTTGAGCACCCGGCCAGCATTGTGCGATTTTTTTTTCACCGAGTTATTCAACATTGAAGCAAAAATGGTCACTTTTGCTTCAATGTTGAATAACTCGGTGAAAAAAAATCGCACAATGCTAGCCGCGTGCTCAAATTAAAGCTAAAGATTAACGCTTTCGAACGATGTAAACCACATTTGCGTGCAATTTGTATTTTACTTTTTGGAACTTCGCAAACTTGGTAAAAAATTTTTAGATTTGATGCATCTGCATTTGCATA
>NW_012045918.1:0-334 GCF_000956235.1 Wasmannia auropunctata
CGAATTAGCAACTTGCGTAAATTTCCGCCAAGTCATGAAAAGGAATGCGAACGCACGCAAGAATTATTCGACAGACTCACTACGGTATACAAGGCGTCTATGGATAAACGACGGGGATTGGTAGATGGACTAGGGTCCATAGCAAAGGCCTTATTCGTCACCATGGATGCAAAGGACGAGAAGCTTATCAACCAGCAACTCGCACTACTCCACGATTCAAACGCCGTAATGCAGCACGCCATGAAGCATCAACTGAAGGTGGTCAATGCGACCATAAACCACATAGAGCGGCTAGAAGAAACAGTAAACAAAAACGAGGGAACTCTAGCCGAAC
>NW_012045919.1:0-518 GCF_000956235.1 Wasmannia auropunctata
TCTGCAGTTGGCCGACCCAGAGTTCGCCGCGACGGACTCGATCGACATACTGCTCGGCGCAGATGTATTCGCCGCCATCCTGGAGAAGGGTCTTCGAAAGGGGGTTCCTGGGTCGCCCATAGCTCAAAGGACGACTTTGGGCTGGATTCTCTCCGGGGCCGTTGGCGAGGCAGGCGCACTGACTTCCGCCTCCTCATTTCAATGCCGGGTGGACGAGGAGCTGACGCAGCTCGTCAAGCGCTTCTGGGAGCAGAAAGAGTTGCTTCTCCTCAGACACTGACAGCCTCAGAACAACAGTGCGAAGAACACTTCGCACACACGCACTCGCGGAACTCTGAGGGTCGGTACATCGTGCGCCTCCCGACGGCGTCCACCTTGCCGCCACTTTCCGACACCAGGAGAACCGCAGCCCGAGTTCTCCGTCACATGGAGCACCGCTTCAAGACGGACGACGACCTGCAACGAAAGTACAAGGAATTCATGTCTGAGTACGAGGCACTTGGTCACATGACGCGAGC
>NW_012045920.1:0-396 GCF_000956235.1 Wasmannia auropunctata
TTCACTAATGCACCTAATGCATCAAGATACAGCTTTGTAAAGTATGTACATATAAATTATATAGAGAAAAATTAAGACAATACAAAGTATTGAAATGTAATAAAAAGCTATTATTATGATGTAAGTATTTTCTTTTTGCATCAACTGTCATCAGCTTATAAGGTTAGGAGTATTTTACTGAATTAAAATGGCGGTGGCTACCTAACCTAACTGACGCCGTGTCGCATCTCTGGACTCGCGTCAGGGACACGCGCAGGTACACACGTAGTTCCAAGAGAACCTTTTTCGAAGGGATATTTAGGACGCGTATAGGTGTAGTGAAGTTAAACTATTTATCGTGAGGGGGTGAGAATCACCCACCAACTACGATTATTCATATTTGACTACACCAATAAT
>NW_012045921.1:0-742 GCF_000956235.1 Wasmannia auropunctata
TATAAAAAAGAACGTTGGAAACCTATTATTTGTGCAGATAACGCAAACTTTATCCTTAAGTTATCGGTAATTGTTATAAATCATTATAAAATTAATACACATAAGAGCGCGCAATCCGTACCGTTAATATTCAATAAAAATCCATAGCAGATTCTTAATTCAATTTAATATACGTATTCATAATGCGCGATGACGTGAGTCACGCATCACCTGGGCGTGCTTACTTCAATTATTAAATTTCTATTGTCCTAAATATCTGAACAATTATTAAACTTTACGAGGTCATTGTTAGATCCGCAGCATCGCGGAAAAACTAGCTCTAGTGCTCTATGAAAATCCCAAAATTCTAACTTTTATATTTGTGCAGATATTGCAAACTATTTGAATTCTACATTGTGATTGATAATGCAATGATGCGTCACACAAACGCACCATGATGCAATAGCGCGGCATACCGTACCACGCCTTGATTAAAATTTATAAAGTATTAAATAAACGAACAACTATTAATTTGCAGAAACTCGCGTATGTCAATTCTTTTATTATAAATTATTGTGCAACGTTAGGTATAATTTTCAAGCTCGTATCTTTATTTTCAATAAATAATTAACAATAAATGCACAACGGAGAAAGATACAACAATGATTCTTTCACTAAACAATAGAGGAGAATTATCCCTAACGTTCTGTAAAACATAGAAATCGAAATTATTAATATTAATATCATTTTTATGAACAATGTA
>NW_012045922.1:0-442 GCF_000956235.1 Wasmannia auropunctata
TATCGTTGTGCACAAAACTTAAACAATATAAATTTGCTTCACACGTAATATTATTTCGCTTATTAAATAAGTCAACGTAGCACCTCGTAATGCTTGAGGAATACGGCGATCGATATTCATATCTCGAGGAGTCTGCACCTGCATAAGACGACGCAATGCTTAAGGAATGCGGCGATCGATAATCGTGATGTCACCCTATGCAAGTCCAAGCCTGCGAGAGACAATGCATCTCCACAGTATGCTTCCGTTCATTATACGTAACCTATTGTTCTTAATTAGTGCACAACCGTTAACAATATTAAAAATCTGACTAGTGCAAACGATGCGCAACAGTGTCACGAGAAGCAGCATATAAAAAAGAACGTTGGAAACCTATTATTTGTGCAGATAACGCAAACTTTATCCTTAAGTTATCGGTAATTGTTATAAATTATCATAAAAT
>NW_012045923.1:0-551 GCF_000956235.1 Wasmannia auropunctata
TTTAACTAAAAGAAATCACATAAAACCATTAAGAACATTATAAGAATGGTTAAGAAAAGTTAATAATTTTAAATTCGTTCAAAAAAATTCTATTGTCTCAAATATCTGCACAATCGGATGGAATTTGGTAATGGAATTTACACAGAACCATTCAGGACACCGTAAGGAATGGCTCTATAAAGTTAATAATCTTAAAGGATGTATCGTTGTGCACAAAACTTAAACAATATAAATTCGCTTCACACGTAATATTATTTCGCTTATTAAATAAGTCAACGTAGCACCTCATAATGCTTGAGGAATGCGGCGATCGATATTCATATCTCGAGGAGTCTGCACCTGCATAAAACGACGCAATGCTTAAGGAATGCGGCGATCGATAATCGTGATGTCACCCTATGCAAGTCCGAACCTGCGAGAGACAATGCATCTCCACAGTATGCTTCCGTTCATTATACGTAACCTATTGTTCTTAATTAGTGCACAACCGTTAACAATATTAAAAATCTGACTAGTGCAAACGATGCGCGACAGTGTCACGAGAAGCAGCA
>NW_012045924.1:0-400 GCF_000956235.1 Wasmannia auropunctata
GTTCAGACGTGTGCTCTTCCGATCTTTTACGAAGAAGAAGACGATGACGACGATATAGAAGACCAAAGAAACCATACAACATTGAAATTTTATGAAAAAAAGCGAAGAAAAAGACAGCGACAACAACAGCGACGAAATTATAAATTATAGACAAAAGGGAACAAGATTGAAATTGTGACGTCCCGTCTAAATTTTTATTCTTATTATCCAACCGATTCGATTTGACTCAAGAAAACACATAAATACGTATATATCTCTCCTTATTATTCTTTTGTATTTATCCTATATATTCTATATATTACTTATGCGTGTTTGCAGGCAATACCGTGAAATTGTTTACTAAACTTATTATTTGCCACCCTGAAATTCAAATAACAACGCTTATTCTCTTATTAAAGTT
>NW_012045925.1:0-627 GCF_000956235.1 Wasmannia auropunctata
TAAAACATATAGGAGGTTGTTATACAGTGATGGACTCATTCCAAAAGCTTATGGGTTGCCCAAGATACATAAACCTGGTGTTCCTCTGCGCATAATAGTTTCGTCGATCAATAGCCCTTTATATAATCTGGCCAACTATTTACATCTGATCATAAAAAATAGCATTCCACCTGCTAAGGGTTACGTAGCCAACAGTTTCCATTTGGTTAAAAAACTTGATGGTGTCTGTATGGAACAAGGATGCAAGATGGCATCATTGGATGTGGTATTATTTACAAATGTTCTCACGGAAATGGCCATTAATTGCATCTCAAAAAAATGGAACGTAATTGCAGAAAACACGGCTATTCCTCACGATGAATTTATTAATGCGATGAAATTGGTTTTGGGTTCAACATATTTCGTTTTCAATAACAAATACTACAAACAAATTTTTGGAACACCCATGGGTTCTCCAGTATCTCCGACAATAGCCGACATGGTTTTACAGGAGATTGAAAACGAAGCGTCAAAATCGTTGCAATTAGCATTTTATTTCCGTTACGTGGACGATATTGTTAGCAACTCAATCCGACAAGTTGCAAGAAACACTGGATGTATTCAATTCCTTCCATGAACGCATGCAAT
>NW_012045926.1:0-560 GCF_000956235.1 Wasmannia auropunctata
TGTGCGCACATGGTGCGAAGTCTCGATTCGTCATTTTGCTAGAGCGACAAGTCTCAGTTCGTCATTCAGCTGCAAACCGATATGTACCGAAACAAGTGGTTGTCGTCGTCGTCGTCGTCGTCGTCGTCATCGTCGTCGTCGTCGACGACGACGTCGGAACCACCATCCCCGTTGGTGCCGTCCGTTGACGAAGACACGATCGCGCTGTGCAACCTCCTGCAGAGGTGCATTTTACGAGTAAGTATAACTAATCTTATAGAGACTATCTGTCTAGAGATATCTTTTTTTTATTCTTTTTATTCATTTGTCATTAGGATCCTCCAGTATTTTGCTGCGCGAACATCAGCGGTGCCGCGAGCAGCAGTGCCGCGAGCAGCGACCTTGAACGCCGCGTCGCAAAACGACGCTGTATTCGAGGAGGCATCTACGTGCCTCCCTTTACACGCAACATTCGAGGAGGTGTCATACCTTCTAGTAATTTCGAACGCCCCCGCATCTTGAAACGAAGGGGCAGGAGGAACAGAAGGCACCACAGGCAATTCCTTACGAAATCGAGGGGA
>NW_012045927.1:0-371 GCF_000956235.1 Wasmannia auropunctata
TTGTTATAGACGACGGCATTATTAAACAACCAATACTCTGTAAATATTTAAAGGTAGAATATTCAGTTTTAAAGTTATTAAACGCGTTTTCTATTATTTGCAATATATCTTGCAAACCGTCAATATTGTTATATTTGATTCTCAACATCGGCAAACAAATGCTATTATAAAATGATGAAATCATTTTAATTATATCATTAATAACGGTACGGCTTAACGTTCCATAAGCATACAATTTTGCTACGATAAGAGTAGCAGCTTTACTAATTTTCTCTTGTACTTGTAATATATCCATGTTATTGCTTTCGTTAAAAGTATTTGACATAATATCGATAATACTATTATGCTCTTCCACCAAATAATCATGAACT
>NW_012045928.1:0-451 GCF_000956235.1 Wasmannia auropunctata
TTTATCGGCAGCAGATTGTGCTAATTGAAAGCTCTCGCTCATCCGTTTCTTAGAACGCAGGAAGTCTTAAATCTAATATTTAATTAAATTATTACCCCTAATATCGCTCGTCGCTTCCGGCGGCTAACTTTGACATTTTCCACGAAAGAAAAGAATCGTGGAGTCCTCAGGACGTAACAAAGTAATTCATTTTACAGATCCAAAATAAATTCAAAAATAAATATTAAATAAATATTAACTAAACGTTTAAAAAATATTTATTGAAATCATTTTCTCAAAATAAAAAATTAATGAAAAATACGTATTGAAAAGAATATTAAATAAACATTATACAAATGTTTACTGAAATTATTTTCTCAAATGTAAGATTAATGACAAATAAATATTTAAAAATATTTAATAAACATTTAAAAAATGTATACTGAAATTTAATTTTTTAAACGTTTCAAAA
>NW_012045929.1:0-735 GCF_000956235.1 Wasmannia auropunctata
GCATACACTGACATTCCTACCCTTGTATATAATCCTAAATATATTCCAAGCTGTTATACCTATACGGAGTCATTTGTGGATGACCCTTCATTGCGCTCCTTCTCCTGATCCATTACCACTTACGTCCACAAACGATTATTCAAGTAATCAAAAATTTTTTATTTTGATTAATGATTAATCAAGTAATCAAAAATTTTTTAATTTGATTAATAATTATTTAAGTAATCGTTAATCAGAGTTAAAAATATTACTAAAAATATCGATAATGCCGATCTCTGGGCGTAAGTCCCTCTCCCAATCTATGGTCTCATTGGAGATTGCAGGTGAAGGAGCGCGAGGCTCCTCTGGGGAAAGAGGTACCGGAGAGTAGGAGACTGAAGGAAAAGAACATGTTGGTGAGGGAGTTGGCGAAGGTGTCTCTGGGAAAATTCGGTATGTGAGAGCGGAAGATGCGAAAAGAGGACGAGGGGGAATTTCCTCGGGAGAGGAGGGAGGAGAGTTAGCCGGAGGAGTGGCTGGTGACACTGAGTCAGCAGGCTCCTGGTTGTCCGGTCTCACTGTCGGGTCCTCCAAGGAGTTTAACCACTCCTAGTAGGCCTGGTCAAGAAGCCTCCGCGCTTCTTGCCTTCGGCGACGCCGGGTTGATCGCGAGGGGCGGGGCCGCGGTGGCACATTTGAATTTTGCTTGCGACACACTGAGAACGAGATCAGTCTGAGACAAGTCGACTAATTTAG
>NW_012045930.1:0-435 GCF_000956235.1 Wasmannia auropunctata
GCACGAGACTGCGCTCGGTGGTTCGAGCCATCCCGCTCCAACCGATACCTCGTTTCCGCCGTCGACCCTTCGTCCAGGACGGATGAAGGCTCTGTTCGAGTTGCTCGGAAAAGAGAACAAGCGGTGCTAGGCTCTTCGCACCTTTCGGCGCGGGCACCTTCGGGTGCCACACCGACTTACTTCCTACCTCCTCCCTGGAGTCAATCCATCTCGACCAAGCATACACTGACATTCCTACCCTTGTATATAATCCTAAATATATTCCAAGCTGTTATACCTATACGGAGTCATTTGTGGATGACCCTTCATTGCGCTCCTTCTCCTGATCCATTACCACTTACGTCCACAAACGATTATTCAAGTAATCAAAAATTTTTTTATTTGATTAATGATTAATCAAGTAATCAAAAATTTTTTTAATTTGATTAATAATTA
>NW_012045931.1:0-331 GCF_000956235.1 Wasmannia auropunctata
TTATGTCTTCTTTTCTTAAATACCTTTTCCTAAATAAATAAGATCACAAATGCTTATATGTATACATATATGTATGTCTGCATGCACATGTGTAAATATACGTGTGTGTGTGTGTGCGTGTCGTGTCTGCGTGTCGTGTGTGTGTGTTTGTGCACGCGCGCGCGCGCGTGTGTGTATGTGCCTGTGCGTGTGTGTATGTGTGTGCCTGTGCGTGTGTGTATGTGTGCGCACGCGCGTGTGCGTGTATGTATATGTATGTATGTGTAAGCGTGTGAATATATGTATATGTTGGCATTACATGTAATTAATTTTTTAATTGTTTTTTGCATTT
>NW_012045932.1:0-724 GCF_000956235.1 Wasmannia auropunctata
TCAAACTTGGTAAAAAATTTTTAGATTTGATGCATCTCCATTTGCATCCGTGCAGCTTTGTAAAGAATCAGTAAGTAATTTAATGAATTATGGGTGTCGAAAGTAGAGACTTTAAGCTTTAAAATGCTTTTTGATCATTCCGATACGATCATTTTTTATGAAGTTACACTCTCTTGAAATTTGCCTATTTTAGTGATCAGAATGGGTGATGCTTTAATTTTGCTGTCGAGTGTATATACAGGGTGTCCCAGAAAGGTCGTATGTCCTTTCACTGGCAGATTCTAGAGAGCATTCTAAGACGAAAACTCTTATATGAAAATGTCGAGGCTATAATACTTTTCAAATTATAACCGATTAAAGTTATCCTATTACGGCGTCTGAAATTCGCGCGCTCAGGCATGATACATTGCGCGCGCGATTGCGGGGTGCCGGGCCCTTGTCCATTGACTCACATTTAAATATTGACATAATTGATGCGCTTATCGCAAAAATATCTAATTATCGAAATTCAGTTTCTTATTTGAAAACATTAATGATTTTATAAGTTAATAACGTTTTAAGTTTAAAAATCTAATTTTTACAGTTAGGTTACTTTTGCTGTAGGCGTCTCAATTTTTATACAATGACAAAGAGATCGCTTTTAAGTTTTGTCTCGTTTATTTGTGATTATTTTTATTATCAGTATAATATTACAAAATATCAATGAATAAAAATAAGATAAAAA
>NW_012045933.1:0-578 GCF_000956235.1 Wasmannia auropunctata
TGAGGGCCGGCCGGCTCCGCCTAACGGCAGAGGGGCAGGGCGAGGAAAAAGGGCGATGGGATGGCGCGGGGCGGGCGAAAGAATTCGCACTCCAACAGATTAATAATGATAAAAGAGTAACAGATTTATTGGCCGCTCGGAACGGCAATAAGAAACGGTGAATAAAAAGAAAAGAAGTAACACAGTGTGGTAAGACGAATAACGGACGCGACGCGACTTGTGCGGCGCTAATAAGCGCGAATAATCCGACGGCACGACGAATTTCCGCGTACAAAAGAAAGAGACAAGCAATAGACTGGAAATTCGGCCGGAAACGAAAAGAAACGCGTTCAAAATTAGTCGGCGCGATTATACAATAACGGACGGGACTCGGTACGACGCGAGTACCGAGGTCTAACGACCACAATTAGTTACGCGAAAGTCAATCGTAAATTGACGCGTCCGATACTTGTACGAAGACGACGTTGACAGAAAATTAACACACCGATACGCAAGGAAATCACGCGCAAGGTCACACTACGGCGCGACGCGCGACCTCGTGATTCCGCGTACTCACTCACGCTTACGCTAACGCTCGA
>NW_012045934.1:0-1086 GCF_000956235.1 Wasmannia auropunctata
ATGACCAATCGCGGAAATCGTATACTTGTGCATTCGTCTCCCTTTCTTTCTTCCATCCTTTTTATTTTCTTTCGCATATGCGCGTCCCCGATTTCACCGGGATCTCCGGGGACTTTTCCGGTAGCCAACGAGAGCATTTTAATCCAACGAATTTTCTAACAGGACAAATCTAATCGTACGAATTGAATGAGAAAGTGTTCATATATCTTCCCTTATCTCAGCTTTCGTAATCGTTTCCGAATTACGCCGAACAAACTGGGACATGCTGTGTTTCCGTCCTATTTACATGTCTCCCGGGATTCCCAAGCCCGAGACTAAACAAGCCTGTGTTCTGCCTTTCTTTCGATCAGTAAATACCACGACGTGAATTGTGGGTTGTGAAACTCCTCTCTCCGAGGTCGACGCGCTCACCCCGATCCTTAATTCCGCACGTTCGACGCTTTTCCAACCCTATACCTGCCGCGACCTCGTGAAAACATTCACCATCTATTTACATACAGCTGGATTTCTACGATAAGAATTCTCAAAATTGGCAAAATCTCAAGGTATAAAGTTCAAAATGTGCAATCACTCCTCAAATGTTAAAGCTTTCGTACTATAAAAGTTTATAAATATTCTCTCGAGTATATAAAACTCGCACGCGCGCGCGCGCATCGGAGATTCTTTACGAAAAATGTCTACGTAGCGAGATTCTTGAACTAATTTGAAGTTGGCTTTTTCTGAACAAAAGCTTCATTATCTTTTTTTGTTTTCAGTATTAAATATTATCTCAACAGGATAACAAAGTTTTATTATAACTTATGATTCTCTTTAAGTAAGGGTAGGAGGGAGGGGCAAATAGTATCACTTTAAATTTCTCCTCTTTCCCTCTTCCCCTTTATTTTACCACTACTCGCTAATAGAAAGACAGTTCTCAAGCATCTAATCATCTTCTGAAAAAGCCATAAAAATTAAAAGCCAAATATAGCTAGCGGAGAAGTTTGAAAATTTTGCATTCGTGAAATAAGGTAAAACCTGTATCTTTTTTTGATATTTTATGTTATATTTTCTTAATTCCTGAATCGTTGAATGAGATCTAACCTATTC
>NW_012045935.1:0-681 GCF_000956235.1 Wasmannia auropunctata
AATGTTTAAATAATTTGAAATTTTGATAGCGCTTTATCCAGTCCTTCTAACTCAAATTTTCGATATAAATGTTTCGTCTGAAACTACGTGCGGAATTCCAACTGAAGTACGAATGCCATAAATTCTGTGCATTATGCACGTAATCCACACATCAGTATTAGTACCTCGAATTAATGTATTGAATCATGAATGACCAATCGCGGAAATCGTATACTTGTGCATTCGTCTCCCTTTCTTTCTTCCATCCTTTTTATTTTCTTTCGCATATGCGCGTCCCCGATTTCACCGGGATCTCCGGGGACTTTTCCGGTAGCCAACGAGAGCATTTTAATCCAACGAATTTTCTAACAGGACAAATCTAATCGTACGAATTGAATGAGAAAGTGTTCATATATCTTCCCTTATCTCAGCTTTCGTAATCGTTTCCGAATTACGCCGAACAAACTGGGACATGCTGTGTTTCCGTCCTATTTACATGTCTCCCGGGATTCCCAAGCCCGAGACTAAACAAGCCTGTGTTCTGCCTTTCTTTCGATCAGTAAATACCACGACGTGAATTGTGGGTTGTGAAACTCCTCTCTCCGAGGTCGACGCGCTCACCCCGATCCTTAATTCCGCACGTTCGACGCTTTTCCAACCCTATACCTGCCGCGACCTCGTGAAAACATTCACCATCTATTT
>NW_012045936.1:0-1441 GCF_000956235.1 Wasmannia auropunctata
AATAAGTCGAAAACATACAATAACATTTTTTCATATGAGGTTTTGTTTTCGGGAAAATCGACTTTAAATAAATATTCATCAGGTACATGTATACAACGGATCTCGCTGTAGAACTATCTCTGCCCGTGTTTGTGTTTATTATATTGGATAAGAATACACAACAAAACAGGATATTCATGTACAATGAATTTTATAACTTTATACATGTTGAAAAAATATTGCCTAAAAACAACGCCTCAAATGAAAAAATTTTGTTATACGTTTTTGACTTATTTTTTTAAGTAAAATCACTTTCTTCTCGGTTATATCACCAATTATGAAACATTCTGTATATTTATTTAGCTACAAAGTATTTTGCTATATATGTAACGTTTTCTTGTTGTTTAGAAAACCTACTGCGGTTGGAGAATAAAAAAGATATACAGCAATATATCCCGAGGCAATATATGTTTTAAGTTAAAAATATATTTTATAACGATAATAATAATATATTAAATTTTATATGTGTTATAATATGACACAGAAATTATAAAAAAATTAAATTTTTAATAAAAGTAACATACAAACTTAATTTTTTAATAAAAATCTAAATACATAAAACAATTCTTAATCAATTTTGTGGAAATTTAAAATTACTTTTATATTGATAAAAAATTAAATAAAATAAATGTGTAAAATTAATTTTTAAATTGTTGGAGAAATATAAATTTATAAAATAATTATTTTTGATTCTTATTATTTAAACTTGATTCTTCTGTATACAGTTCAGGAAAGCAGAAAAATCAATTTTAAATAATAAAAATCAATAATAATTATTTTATAAATTTATATTTTTCTAACAATTTAAAAATTAATTTTACACATTTATTTTATTCAATTTTTTTGAAAATATTAAATGTACATAATATATATAAAATTTACATTGCTTATACGTTGACTAAATGTTGAAATCCATGTTAAATCAATATGATTTGCAACGTCTCTAAAACATAGATTCAAGGGACATTAGACATTTCTGCAATGTCTTTTCAACGTTGAATCTACATTTCGTGATGTTGTTGCAACATTCACAATCTTGCAATTCAACGTTCCTCGCGGGTTCCTGAGATCAATATCAACATTAGTGTGCTGTATGGGTTATTGCTAATATTAAAAATAAATATTTAAAATAAATATTTATAATAATACATGTGCTAATGCATTATAGAAAACGTCAAAATATATGGCATGATAGCTTATCTTGATAACATGGAAATATCAAAATTGATGCAAATGCAAATGCTGTCACATGGAATAACTATTCTTTATTCGTAACAATTATAATTTATCATAAACTGTTATATAGAAAATTATAAATACATTTAGAATAAAAAATAAAATTCCCCATTATTTTATGGCAATTCTAATGCAATATATGTATTTTTTCATATAAAAAGGTACA
>NW_012045937.1:0-613 GCF_000956235.1 Wasmannia auropunctata
TTTTGAAAATTATAAACTGCATTTATGTGCGATTTTTAATTTGGATTATGGAACCTTGCAAAGTTTGGAGAAGATTTTGATATTTGACAGATCTTCTTTACGAACTTTGCGAAGTCCCATAGAGTGAAATAAAAATCGCATACAAATGCTACTTACAGCATTTAAAAACGTGAATCTTTAGCTTTAATTTGTTCACTCGTTGAGCATTTTGCGATTGTTTTTACCGAGTTATTCAATACGAAAACAAAAATGGTTCTTTTTACTTGAATGTTGAGTAACTCGGTGAAAAAAAATCGCATAATACTCCACGAGTACGTAAATTAAAACTAAAGATTCACGCTTTCGAACACTGTAAGTCGCATTTGTATGCGATTTTTATTTCATTCCCGGAACTTCGCAAATTTAGTATACAATTTTTAGATTTGATGCATCTCCATTGCATC
Source organism: Wasmannia auropunctata (assembly GCF_000956235.1). Taxonomy (NCBI): domain Eukaryota; kingdom Metazoa; phylum Arthropoda; class Insecta; order Hymenoptera; family Formicidae; genus Wasmannia; species Wasmannia auropunctata. The sequence continues at coordinate 444 of NW_012045937.1, forward strand.
CGTGCAGCTTTGTTAAAGAATCAGTAAATCATTTAATGAATTATGGATTTCACAAGGAGATATTTTAAGCTGTGAAATGCTTTTTGGATCATTCCGTTACGATCATTTTTCATTTTTGACGAAATTACACTATCTTGAAATTTTCTTATTTTTAGTGATCAGAATGAGTG
>NW_012045938.1:0-314 GCF_000956235.1 Wasmannia auropunctata
ACGCAAATGAGGTTTACATCGTTCGAAAGCGTGAATCTTTAGCTTTAATTTGAGCACCCGGCCAGCATTGTGCGATTTTTTTTCACCGAGTTATTCAACATTGAAGCAAAAATGACCATTTTCGCATCAATGTTGAATAACTCGGAGAAAAAAAATCGCACAATGCTGGCTGGGTGCTCAAATTAAAGCTAAAGATTCATGCTTTCGAACAATGTAAACCTCATTTGCGTGCGATTTTTATTTTACTTTTTGGAATTTTGCAAATTTCGCAAAAAAAATTCGGCAAATCTCAAAATCTCCCCCAAACTTTGCAA
>NW_012045939.1:0-376 GCF_000956235.1 Wasmannia auropunctata
TATATGTATATACACTCGACAGCAAAATTAAAGCATCACCCATTTTGATCACTAAAAATAGGCAAATTTCAAGGGAATATAACTTCGTCAAAAATGATCATATCAGAATGATCAAAAAAGCATTTTAAAGCTTAGAGTCTCTACTTTCGACATCCATAATTCATTAAATTACTTACTGATTGTTTACAAAGCTGCACGGATGCAAATGGAGATGCATCAAATCTAAAAATTTTTTACCAAGTTTGCGAAGTTCCAAAAAGTAAAATAAAAATCGCACGTAAATGAGGTTTACATCGTTCGAAAGCGTGAATCTTTAGCTTTAATTTGAGCACCCGGCCAGCATTGTGCGATTTTTTTTCACCGAGTTATTCAACAA
>NW_012045940.1:0-379 GCF_000956235.1 Wasmannia auropunctata
TATTTTTTAATGTTTTTACCTCGAAAAAATTGTTTTATGAAAAACAAAAAAGTCAAAATAATGACATGAAAAAGAAGTGAAATCAAAATGTTATTCCAAGTATATTGATTAGAATAATCAATGTCGTAAGGTATATCTCGAAAAAAAACCAAATTATCAAATAAAACCCAAGTGGTACTATCTTTCATTTTTATGCATTAAAACATAAGTGGTAATAGTACTGTATATTTTAATATGACATGAAAGAAATTTCATTACAAGAAATTAAAAAGTATATGTATATACACTCGACAGCAAAATTAAAGCATCACCCATTTTGATCACTAAAAATAGGCAAATTTCAAGGGAATATAACTTCGTCAAAAATGATCATATCAGA
>NW_012045941.1:0-627 GCF_000956235.1 Wasmannia auropunctata
TTTTTTCCGCGACGCTGATTGGTTCTTTCGCTGCACTAACTTCATAAGCGGATGTCATTACATTGACTTTTGACAGTTGTATGTATTGAGGTTAATGTGTAATTATAGTCAATTATAGTAAAAAGTAAAAGTGCAGTTAAATACAGCGCACGAAATTTATTATTATGTATTATTTAACGCTATTAATTTAGAGTAACGCGTTGAAATAAGTGTCTCGATATATCGCGTACACAAAAACGCTATCGCCTTTGATAATATGATAAAATAAAACCTTATAAGACAAATAACAATCTCGTTATTGAATGCGTTTTCAAAAAATATTATATTATTCGTGACATGTGACAACTCTCGCACGTGAGTATATTTCTTGCGTAAGGGAAGGAGCAAATAGTGACAGATTTTTTCCTCTCTCCCCTACAAACTAATTTTAAGTTCACAAAATATGATTTTTCACTAAAAGAGACTTTCCACTTTCAAATATACAAAAAACTTAATTAGAGTTTCCATAAGTCATGTATACGGGCTAGATTTTCATAAAAACTAAAACCTACATTTGTCACCATTTGCCCCACTCTATATAGTACAAGTATAGTGATAATTACAAAATACATAATTCTTTACTCCTAT
>NW_012045942.1:0-905 GCF_000956235.1 Wasmannia auropunctata
TATTATTGATGTTACATAAATATACATGTATAGAAGTATAAAAAATTTTGAAACGAAGAGAATTATTGATCTTTTATAATTACTTAAGTACATATCCTTTCACCTTCGTATGTTACATACATAATTGTCAGATGCTGTGTCTAATTATTTGCTGTGATAATTAGACACAGCATCTGACAATTATGTATGTAACACAAAGGTGAAGCAACACGTATATAACATTTTATAAAAGACCACTGAAGAAGGCTTGATATAAAGTCGAAATGATCGTCTGGTAGCATTAATGTAATTTTTTATATGAATATAACGCGGATTAGCACGAAGACCTTGTTTGACTCCTGGCTCATTATTTATTTTAAATTTTAATCCTGGCAATTATTTATTTTAAATTTTAATTCTCGGAGCCTGAATATATTGTTCAAAATAATTTTTGTAATATTTAATTGTAGGCGTGTTATAAGGGTTGAAAAAACGAAATATAATTCGTAAGCCAAATATGACTTTTATTCGTGCCCGTCGCGAGACGTCTGACGTCCTGCGGCCAATTTCTCAAAACCGACGAAGTCGACGACCGTTGTCGCAAAAATCTGACGTGACCCAATAACGTTTCGGCACGTCATCAGCTCTTGTCCCTCTACCCGAGTGAAAGCGCAAACAATACGATATCACAAAATATCATTATCACATACATGTAAATGTTATTAATATCAACAACATGTAAGCATGACGGAGTCGCACGACTCGTTTAAACGCTCATCTATATCCCAATGGTCTACACTGCATCAAAGGTTTGATATCCTTTTTTTCCGAAACGGCTGCAGTGAAAAAAATCGATATTTGCGTGATTAATTACCAACTAAACAGGAAGTAATTTCTACGCAAATCCCATTCGATTGTGCTGAAGA
>NW_012045943.1:0-388 GCF_000956235.1 Wasmannia auropunctata
TTATTAATTTTTATCATTTAAAATATTATTGATGTTACATAAATATACATGTATAAAAGTATAAAAATTTTGAAACGAAGAGAATTATTGATCTTTTATAATTACTTAAGTACATATCCCTTCACCTTCGTATGTTACATACATAATTGTCAGATGCTGTGTCTAATTATTCGCTGTGATAATTAGACACAGCATCTGACAATTATGTATGTAACACAAAGATGAAGCAACACGTATATAACATTTTATAAAAGACCACTGAAGAGGGCTTGATATAAAGTCGAAATGATCGTCTGGTAGCATTAATGTAATTTTTTATATGAATATAACGCGGATTAGCACGAAGACCTTGTGACTCCTGGCTCATTATTTATTTTAAATTTTAATC
>NW_012045944.1:0-396 GCF_000956235.1 Wasmannia auropunctata
GTGCTCTTCCGATCATAAATATTTAATAGAGCGCGTAAATCATACTTTAATCTGACTTCGCGTAATTTATATATAAAGTGTTATAGCTCGTGTAACTTACAAATAGGTACGCCAAAATTTGATATACTTACGAAGTGATTTGTCAGTCTTGATAAAGTTTCAATATTTTTTTTATTTTTTACTTAATTATTAATTTTTAATTTAAATATTATTGATGTTACATAAATATACATGTATAGAAGTATAAAAATTTTGAAACGAAGAGAATTATTGATCTTTTATAATTACTTAAGTACATATCCTTTCACCTTCGTATGTTACATACATAATTGTCAGATGCTGTGTCTAATTATTTGCTGTGATAATTAGACACAGCATCTGACAATTATGTATGTA
>NW_012045945.1:0-424 GCF_000956235.1 Wasmannia auropunctata
GTAAGAAATAACAGGAGGGAGCATATTCCCCCGCGGCCTGGCTAAGCAGACGTAAGGTGGGAACATTACAAAACGCCATATTACTGTGGCCAATCAATCACATTCGGCATAGTAATCCCCACTAACAAAAAGGCCTTACACTCCCTCCTGTTATTTCTTACCTCCATGTTCCGTGCTATGTGCAGGAATGCGAGTAGGTTAGTTAGACAAGGACGGACATCGAGCTCGGTCGTCTTTGTCTCACCAGCTAACAAACACGGAGCTCGAGCGGCGAGTTTGTTTATCTCACGGACACTCCCACTCTCACCCGTCCCGTTTTTTTGTCTCGCTGCGTTACCGAAATTCAGAAAGAGGATTTCGGGCGATTTCTGGCAGCGAGATGGAAAATAATTAAAAGAAATTTTTTCAATATAAATTTTATATG
>NW_012045946.1:0-463 GCF_000956235.1 Wasmannia auropunctata
AATCTATGAAATTTTACACGATTTTAAAAAATACTACAAAAAACTATATAAAATGCTAGAATTAGAACACTTTTGTCAATTTTTGTAGTTTTTTATTTCATTCTCAGGTGGACAAATTCTACATAATTCTACAAAATTCTAAAAAAAAAATAAAAATATATTACAAATAATTGCAAAAAAAAAATTGTCAGAATTTATAAAATTCTACACAAATTTAAAAAATACTACAAAAATCTACATAAAAATGCTAGAATTGGAACACTTTTGTAGATTGTCGTCAAAATTTGTGATTACATTTAATCTACAAATTCATACGTAAAACTCTTTGAGTATACAGACATGGAGGGGGAAATGTTGGCTCAAAAACTGTGTCCAAGATGTGTGCGAGAGAGAAAGGTAGACGAGTAATGTTCGTCCTCTCTGCGCATGCGTCGATCATTCAACAGACAGAGAGGACGAAGTA
>NW_012045947.1:0-849 GCF_000956235.1 Wasmannia auropunctata
TTTTTAACCATCTCATCGATCCAATACCATTACGAAAATTTTTGTGAAATTGTTGGATGCTATTCTACAACATATATTTTTTAAATTTTGAAATGGGTACTTGATACTTAAAAAAAATATTCTTTTCCTGATTTTTTAAAACCATCTTATTGGTCCACTACGAAGAGCTAACTCAATTTTTAACGCATAACTTAAGAAATGTATAATTGAACATATATATAATACTTTCATTCAATTATGAGCACATTTTCTAAAGATTTTGTAATTAAGTGGCTAGATATTATAGAGTTATAGAGATTTATTTTGATGTTTCGGATTTTCATTTTCTTTATTTCACGACTAACTTCATGCAACTAACTTGAGACAAAATAAATGAATTTGTTTCTACTATTCGTTGTTACTTTTTATAATAAGAAGTATATTCTTAGAGTACTGACTGTATTTTGTCATTAATCCAGTATTGTTAAAAAGTAAATAGCACTTGCTTTTGCAGTATTTTTTAATTCTGATTTCATTTCATTGTTGATGGTGTTGATAACATATATGTATATAAAGTTTAACGTTATATGTAAGAAATATATTTATCTTTTTCAGTTTGTTATAATAGAATTACATCTGCAAATCTGTATCTGGTAGAGAATATTCCTGGAAAAATTTGTACAAATTAAAAAAAAAATTAAAATATTCTACAAAAAAATTACAAAAAATAACTGAAAAAATCTATGAAATTTTACACGATTTTAAAAAATACTACAAAAAACTATATAAAAATGCTAGAATTAGAACACTTTTGTCAATTTTTGTAGTTTTTTATTTCATTCTCAGGTGGACAAATTCTACATAATTCTA
>NW_012045948.1:0-372 GCF_000956235.1 Wasmannia auropunctata
AAAAATATATGTTGTAGAATAGCATCCAACAATTTCACAAAAAAATTTTCGTAATGGTATTGGATCAATGAGATGGTTAAAAAAATTGGAAAAGAAAATTTCTTTTTTTTTAAGTATCAAGTACCCGTTTAAAAAATTGAAAAAATTACATGTTATAGAATAGTATCTAATAATTTTACGGCAAAATTTTTGTGGTAGTACAAGACCGATAAAATAGCTAAAAAAAATAAATAAAAATATTTATTTTTTTTGCAATGTTTCTGGCCTCAAAAAATCTTCGAAATTTTTTACAAATGTATCTTGTCTACATTTACAATATATTTTTTTATGAAAATTGATTGAGTCGTTTAATAGATATAACTTTTTTTGAAA
>NW_012045948.1:12742-13181 GCF_000956235.1 Wasmannia auropunctata
TATACACGGCTCTACAAAAAAAATTTCGTTCCTTGTCCTAAAGTTTATTTTACGATTTTCCGGTTAATAGTGCACAAAAACGACAAAAAAATTTTTACCCTGTAAAGTTTGCTTTTGTGACAGTTTTAGTAATAATACTCATTTTCGAGTTTTTATAGGAATTTTAATTAATTCTAATACATTCAAAGATACCGCGATATAAAAAGTGGGGTTTTTACATTCACTTCACACAGTGCTTCCAGATAGCACTCGAGTGATAAATAACAATCAGGTGTTTTGTACAAGTCTAGAAAAAGTTAAAATGTCGTCGAGAAAGTGTAAATATGATGCTGATGCATTTTGTTATATATGCGTGGTCAATTTATGAAAGTGCGAGATGTAAAATTTGTATTGGAGACATGTAACGTTCTCTGTAAAACTACGAACAGCTAGTTAAGGT
>NW_012045949.1:0-503 GCF_000956235.1 Wasmannia auropunctata
TCGGATCACCGCGCGCCACGCGCCGGCCGCCGAACACCGACCATAGAGTATAGACCCACGTGGCAGGAATGCAGCGTTGCCACGTTGCCACACACAACAAACACACACTAAAGCATGATCCCATGTCTGTGTATGCTTCACGGCTTCGCCTGAGTTTACGCTCGGCGAGACGATTTGGCGTTTTCTTCTTCTTCTTCTCCTCTCTCTCTCTCTCTCACTCATTCTTATGGAAATATAACTTTGGATCTTGACAATTTGACAATGTGACACGCGACATTATTATCTATGTATTTCTCTACTTTTACATTTATAAAGGCCGTAGCCGGATAAGGAGGGGCGATCTGCCCCCGCGCCGATCATAACCATTTTTTACAGTTTAGTTGCTATCAATATCAGTTACAATTTTACCAAACATTAGCCCTTAATATTCAACCGTTGGGGTGTGAAAAATAAAAATCAAAATTTCAAAAAAATTTATATCTATTAAACGATTCAATCAATTT
>NW_012045950.1:0-416 GCF_000956235.1 Wasmannia auropunctata
TGCTCTTCCGATGCGTATATTAACATCTTGTATTTGTCAATGTCGTCCAATTAAGTCATGTAGAAGAGAGCGAGATTCTGTACTGTTGTTGTGAACAGATGGTCCGTATAACGTCATTGCCTGCCTAGTTTGAAAGTCAGAGACACAATTGTGACACAATCCCGGGAATTCCGCAAGAAATTATCACGTCGCTATAGGACAGGCATCGGATACTCAACTCAAATATGTCAGATAAATAGATATCCAAAAATGGAATTTTTATAATAGCGAAACATGCATAATAGTTTTAAGTCTCTACTGTTGCGTATTTAATGTAATTATAAGTCTCTATGTTTTATTAATTGACTATAATGTATATTGATCCAATGAATATGGCCTAATTGAAGCCGAAACGTCTGGATCCTATTTAAATATAA
>NW_012045951.1:0-1469 GCF_000956235.1 Wasmannia auropunctata
GACGTGTGCTCTTCCGATCTGCCAGAATAACCATACTTTCGGCGGGTAGATCAAGAAAATATATAATTTTAAAAGTAACATAAAATGTTTTCGTTCTTTCTCAAAAATCTAAAAAGAGGCATTTGTGAAACAGAGGACGATTTCGAAAGAGACGGTCGAATCCCTGCCGAAAATGTTCGATTAAAACCGATTATAAAAAAAGTTATCCAAATCGATCGGAATTTCTGCACCGAAATTTCCGAATTTTCGACCTTGCTTGTCGGGGCGCGCATCAAAAACAGATTGCAGAAAATAGCTCGTCAGAGTGCGCTGCAGTTCGAGCAGGCCCTAAAAGTCGCTCTTTCTGGCGTCTCGGGCGGCCAGAATAACTATACTTTCGGCGGGTAGATCAAGAAATAAATTTTTAATACATTACTGTGCTGTCTGGGGAAATTAGATGGGGAAAGCCAGATGCATAATTAACGCCCCTTAGGGAAAAGACCGACTGCCAGGTATGCAGTTATTACTGAAAATATTACTGCTCGTGTAGTAGTTACTGCTGGTGAATCACATGACAAATATATTACACATATATCTATGGTTATTACTGGAGGTATTACTGCTCGTGTAATTTAATTCCTTCTTTCACGTCTAGGCCGATTGCTATACAATTAATTAGCTCGATGTTTTTCTTTTACGCAGAGGAAACATGAAACTATGTAATATTTTTTGTCGAAACGATTTTGTAGCTATAATACATATCGATCGTAGTATCCCTGCTGAAAATATTCGATTAAAACCGATTAAAACGTAATTCGTTTTAATCGATTTTAATCGGTTTTAATTGGTTCAATCCGTGCCCGGATTAAAAAGTAATCGATTTTAATTCCGAACGAATTATAATTAGTTTTAATATTATTTTTGCGGATTATTTCCAATCCAAAATCACTATATTCTAATCCATATTGTTGTCAATTTAAATAAATCCGAATAACCGTATATAGATTATATTATTTTGGATATATAATATCGAAAATAATCCGCCTAAACCGTATACATATTTTTTAACATCTAAGTTTGTTTCAGTTACAAAAACACTGATTCAATAAAATCGATTGTAATCCGTCTAAATCCGATTCCGTTAGGAAAGATAACATTAATCTGAGTTTTTAATTTAAATTTTTAATTCAAATTTTTAATTCAAATTTTCAATTCGAAATTTAGCGATGGCGCGTATGTAATTTCAATCTGCTTTAATAATATTTAATTTTTAGTAATTGAGTTGATTATAATCCGGTGTAATTCGAAATTCACCGATTTTGAGGATATAAACTAAATCGGTTTGAATGCAATAAAAATCCAATTTATTCTGTAATCAGTATAATAGTAATTTGTTTAATTTTTTTGCATACATTTGTATGAAACGCTATCGCTTCTCTTGATCCAGTATTTTACATTGTGTTGTACTTATTTGTATTTTACTGTCGTTA
>NW_012045952.1:0-545 GCF_000956235.1 Wasmannia auropunctata
AAAAATATAAAACGCTGCAGGAAGCAGTGGTCGCCGCCAGCGGGGAAGAAAAAATCAAAGGGGGGAATAATCGAAATTATCCTCAAAACAAAAATAGAACCGAAGCTGCACGAGCGACGGCATTCACATCGGCGCGATCGACATCTCCACAATGTCAAAAATGTGGAAAAACAGGCCATTTTACACGGGATTGCAGAAGTAAATTCATCCTACCCAAGGCCGAAGGACAACCACGCGTAAACGCCATAAATAAATATTGCAAGCATTGTGAAAAGACCGGGCACGTGCGCGATGAGTGCTGGTCGCTGCACGGTCGACCCGCAAGAAACCACGCGACGCGACGAGAAGCGAGCGTAAATAAAATTACACGAAATCAGAGATATGATAACATAAATACCGATAAGACGGATACACGGCAAACGAAAAGAAATTCGGAGCTGAGGGACAGCGAAGAAGAAGGAGCAACCTCCAAGCCGCGTCCCGCGCTTGAGTATCGGGTTACGCATGTAACGAAAGAGGCACTAACCGATCTCGGATTAGATTTA
>NW_012045953.1:0-467 GCF_000956235.1 Wasmannia auropunctata
GCGCGCGAGACGCGTTAACAGATTCCAATTCGAGCGAAAGCGAAACTTATAATACGCCGACTAATGTAACAGTCACCCGCGAATTTACATTCGACGATATCGACGCTAGTTTATTAGCAACAAGCACCGACGGTAGACAACCGACGGATAAACAGACGAGACCATACTTGAGTAGGACTCCGAGCCAAGTAAGCCTCAGACGGGACTTTTCTTTAACTTCCTACGACAGTAGTATTTTTGACCCCGAAGAAATTTACCAACTACAAGAAATGGCACAACGTTCAATCGATTTAACCCTCGTTGAGAATGACGGAACTCGTCCGGAAGATATTCAAGGTCGCTCAACAGCCCGAGTGGCCGAAGTGCGGGACGACGCGACTGGTGGAACGTCCGCGTTATTGCACGACTTATTACGAGAGATCCGAGGAATAAAGACTCGTATGGATCAAATAGAGGAGCGCGTGGAG
>NW_012045954.1:0-659 GCF_000956235.1 Wasmannia auropunctata
TATATATATTAAATATATAGTTAAATATCTAATTAAAATTGTAATTTAAATGAATATAATCATCAAAGATATTAATAGAAGAATGTGTAAGAGTAACGATATTTAATATCAAACTATTTTATATGTATTAACATTGTATTTAATTCATTATAATTTACTTTAATATATTAGAAAAACTCCAAAACTTCTCTAATTAATTTTATATGTAAATAAATTTGATGAACAATATTGTTATAGCCCAAAGGCTATCACGCGCGATAAATCTTGCATTTCGGCAACGCACAGCAGCGAGCGGAAATGCAAGAATGCAAGCTCGCGAATTCCTCGCGAGCGCAAATCAAAGGTCGCATGGGAAGACGACACCGGACTTCCCATGCCCAAATATGGTCCGACCGCGGACCATCGCGAGGGAAATAGGATACCGGGGAAATCCTATATAAGGAGCTGCCTAATCGGGCGCCAGGCAGAGTTCGATAAAAGGAAGTGAACATAGAACTGTAATATATCAGGAACCACTTATAACGAAACAGTAATAAAAGTGTAATCATTGTGAAACAGTGCCCAGCGATAGTGTCTTTACTCCTCCTCCGCGTATCCTCGTGGGTCCCTACCCTTAAGGCAGACCGATCCCGATAACGAATATTCTTTGTTGCACCGAA
>NW_012045955.1:0-366 GCF_000956235.1 Wasmannia auropunctata
TTACACCGGAGCGAAGGGAGGAAGGGTTGAAAAATCGAAGAAGTCCCAGAACTCCAAGAAACTCAATCGGTTCAAAAAGGACAATAGATCACAACAAGAGAAAGGTAAAAGTGCTTTGTTAACCAATGTCCCGAAACAAATTAATTTTGTAGCCGATTCAGGTGCCACGGAACATATAGTCAAGAGCAATCTGATTCTCAGAGAATTTAAGAGAACTGAAAAAGGTGTAATTCGGAGTGCAAATAAAGACAGAAAAGCCGATATAAAGATATAAAGATAGATGGTAAAGGTGATCTTTACATTCATGCAGAGAATTCAGAGTTGAATAAAATCAGATTGACTAATGTTCTGGCAGCAGAAGAGATT
>NW_012045956.1:0-304 GCF_000956235.1 Wasmannia auropunctata
AGAGCAAGGTTGGTCATTCTGTTATTACTGCAACAGGATGGCGCAGCACAAGAGACCCAATTGTCCTAAAAGAACATCTGACGGCGTTGGAAATTCCAGAAGTAAGACCAACGTTCTTAAAAATAAAAATTCAGAGGTTAAAGGGAAATCAGAGAAAGAGGCAAAAGGTTACCCCGGAGCGAAGGGAGGAAGGGTTGAAAAATCGAAGAAATCCCAGAACTCCAAGAAACTCAATCGGTTCAAAAAGGACAATAGATCACAACAAGAGAAAGGAAAGAGTGCTTTGTTAATCAATGTCCCGAAA
>NW_012045957.1:0-828 GCF_000956235.1 Wasmannia auropunctata
GAGAAATTTGACTGGATTGATTAAAATGAGATATTTTGTGTAATTAAAATAATTAATTTTTATAAATTAGATCTGTTTTAATTTATTTTGTATACATGACTTATAAATCATAATTTATTTACAATTAGGATATTTTATAAAATGTTATAAAATAAATTTAGTATTTAATTGATGTAAATAGATATGAATATGTTTATAACTATTTATATACAGAGTATCCCATTTTATATTTGACAGTCAAATATTTGGAAATCGCGAGGTTTGAGAGAAAAATGTTTCAGACAAAAGTTATAGGGTTTCGAGGGGAACATAAAATGATAACATTGATTTGACCCTGAGTGGCGTCGTCACGGTCCGGACAAGGTTACTTTGAATTTTTTTAATGGAAACCCTCATTTTTCATTGCATATTCTTGTAATTTATTTCGAGAGCTTTCCAAAATACATAGATAAAATGTCTATAAAATCTTTTGGTTAAATAAATCTCAAGTTATAAAGCTTGAAAGTTACAGTATCACCGGCATTAGGATTATCTAAGGTGTCCGAACAATGGCTGAAACCTTTTGAATGTTATTCAGAATCATGATTTTGACAACATGTGTCAAGGCCATGATTATTGGAGATTGTTTCTCTTATTTTCATTTTTGAAAATTATTTTTATTTTGTGAAAAAAAGAGAAACATTCTTCAATAATCATGACACATCAATAACCTTGACACATGTTGTCAAACTCATAATCCTGAACAACATTCAAAAGATTTCAGTCATTGTTCAGACACTTTGGATAATGCTAATGCCGGTGGTACTGTAACTTTCAAGCTTTATAACT
>NW_012045958.1:0-1130 GCF_000956235.1 Wasmannia auropunctata
GTATTGAGGTTGATGTTATTGAAAATTATATTTGTTTTAAGAAGTGTTAAATAGCGCGCGCAAAGCGCGTCTGTAGTGCTAGTACTATATAAATAACAGAGCAATAAAATAATATCATAATCCATTTATATTGTATGTACAATGTAAAGTTATACAATTCTTACATAAATAGCATGTAAGATCTGTTATATTATATGTTATTTCTGTGTCATACAGCAGTTATATTTTGTGTTTGGGAAATAATCCAATTAATTATCTTAATAGACGAGAATAAAGAAGTTGAGCTGTGGAGGAGTTGACTCACCCAACGTGTACGTCATAGGACTGTTGTACTCTGGGTATCAAATCGTTATCTCTTCCATGTAACAAAACGTCATCCGGCCAGAAATACAAGAGCGGCCTCGCGGTGGTCCAGTCCTCATCCTAGGTCATAATTACGCTGGTCACGAGGTCCGATAGTGTCCAAAATGACTTCCTTCCTTCCTTGCTTCTTTTAAATTGCACGGCTCAATATATATAAATAAAAATAGATTCCGTTCTATACAGTATAGATCAGTCTGGCGCGAAGAACCGACAGCACCTTGAGTATACAGGTTCCCTCCTCGACTCTTCGTGTGCGTCATAATTTATGATGTGCTCAGTTTGCGAGCGTCTCTCTCTAATTCTTTGCCTTCTCGCTTGTTCTCTGACCGTTCAAAGCACTATTGGCCAACCTCAAAAAATAAACCATTTGACTCTGCAAAGTTGTTACGACTGAGATGGTTATCTTTATTGCACGCACGTTTATATTCTATCGGTCTCTTTTTGTTTTATACTACAGTTAGGGTCATGAATGTACTATCATGGTGGAAACATTACATGGTGAGCTCAAAACTTCGAAACCACGCCCCCTTTTCACGTCGAGGTACCGTTCACTACCTAGGCCTGCCAACTGTGAAAAATTAAATGTTTGATGCTGCTAAGTTACTACGACTGATTTGAATGCGTCTTTGTCACACCTTGCTATATGTGCATATTGTGTTCTTTTCTCGGCAAGAATCTACAGTAGGACCACGTGGTTTCGAGTTATTAAACAGATTAGGAGTAACGCGGGTCAATATGGTACGGTGCATTGTAAAATCTTGCCCAAA
>NW_012045959.1:0-345 GCF_000956235.1 Wasmannia auropunctata
GTGCTGGAGTTAATATTAAGAATAATGTTGGAAACACTCCTTTAAGCGAGGCTATTAATTTTAATAGTGGTTCAGAAATTATAAAGTATCTTGTAGAAAAAGGAAATAACAAAAACATATTTGATGCTGCTAAAAATGGAAATCTGGATGCAGTGAAGTATTTCGTCGAAAATGAAAAAATTGGTGTTAACACTAAAGATAGTAATGGTAAAACTCCTTTACACAGAGCTGCTTTAAATGGACATTTAAACGTAATAAAGAATCTTATAGATGGTGAACATGTTAATGTTGATGTTATGGATGACTCCAATCAAACTTCTTTGCATGAAGCTTCTTATTATGGTC
>NW_012045960.1:0-638 GCF_000956235.1 Wasmannia auropunctata
AAAATGGCTTTTAGATAGTGGTGCCGGAGTTAATATTAAGAATAATGTTGGAAACACTCCTTTAAGCGATGCTATTAATTTTAATAGTGGTTCAGAAATTATAAAGTATCTTGTAGAAAAAGGAAATAACAAAAACATATTTGATGCTGCTAGGGATGGGAATCTGGGTGTAGTGAGGTATTTTGTCGAAAATGAAAGAATTGATGTCAATATTAGGGATAATGATAGTAAAACTCCTTTGCATTGGGCTGCAAGTAATGGTTACTTAGGTATAGTAAAATACCTAGTAGAACAAAAAAACGCTGATATTACTGCTCGCGAGAATGGTAATGGTATTCCCTTACACTGGGCTGCAGGTGGCGGTCAATTAGATATAGTCAAATATTTTATAAACGAGAAGCATATTGATATAAATATTAGGGGATATGTAGGTAATACTGTTTTGCACTATGCTGTTCTTGGTAGAAAACCAAATACAGTAAAATGGCTTTTAGATAGTGGTGCCGGAGTTAATATTAAGAATAATGTTGGAAACACTCCTTTAAGCGATGCTATTAATTTTAATAGTGGTTCAGAAATTATAAAGTATCTTGTAGAAAAAGGAAATAACAAAAACATATTTGATGCTGCTAAAAATG
>NW_012045961.1:0-317 GCF_000956235.1 Wasmannia auropunctata
GACATCAATTTGACATACAGGGTGTCCCGTAACGCTTAATTAATATTTCAAGGCGTGAAAGAGAATGAAATTTTGAACTAAAAGTTCCTCTTTCAATTTTGGCTCAGACCATTATTTACAGAGTTATTAACGAATAAAGTTAATCAATTAGATCGCGTTTAGCCGGAGTACGCAGGAGCGTAGCGTGCCGTATGTGCGGCTCTTCGCGCTCACTTCACATACATTCACCTGTGAAGTGAGCGCGAAGAGCCGCACGTACGGCACGCTACGCTCCTGCGTACTCCGGCTAAGCGCGATCTGATTAATTAACTTTATTC
>NW_012045962.1:0-317 GCF_000956235.1 Wasmannia auropunctata
ATATTGTAATATTCCAATACAGGTAAATTTTAATATATTTAAAATATATGGAACATTGTTAAAATTAGTGATATAGATAAGTTTGTGTTAAGCATTATAATAAATTAAATTTAGTATTTTACTAACTTTTATTAATGTAAAAAAATTAACATTTTTGAATTAATAGTTATTTTAATGCTGACATTTGTAAACCTTCATTTTATATATAATAACATTTTTGTAATTTGTTTTATTGTCTACAAATGCTTAACATTTATGTATTAGTAATAAAATAGATAAAAATTAACATACCGAGCTTAACATCCACAAATTATAAA
>NW_012045963.1:0-341 GCF_000956235.1 Wasmannia auropunctata
TCTTAAAGAAATGCAAATATGCCTTGATTCAAAAATATTTTATGCTTAAAATAACGCCAAGAATAAATAATCTCCAATTAAGAATATATTATTCTTAAAACAAATACAAAATATATTCTTCGTTCAAAACAAATTTTACTTTAATTGAAGAATAGAATTGCTCTCTTTCAACACTAAATATGTTTGAACTAATATTATTTATTCTTTAGTAACGCCTTTTGTCTACTTAATCTAAGAAAAAATTATTTTAATTCAAATATGGTCATTTTCTTAAATAAAAATTAATGCTTAACTAGATTTGATCCATTATAATGCTTAACACAGACTTATCTATATCTCCA
>NW_012045964.1:0-1133 GCF_000956235.1 Wasmannia auropunctata
TTGACAAAAGCGGGCAAGGCCGAATACAAATATTTTTCCTTTCTCTTTGTACAAAACGTGCGACGATCCTTTCGTTGCGGCCATACACACAAGAGAGAGATTTTCAGAGAGACATCTCTGCGGCAGGGATCGTGGGGGGAGAAAGTTCCTAGAAAATAGGGAATGCCGCTGGGCCCAAATTGTCATCCGGTATGGTCGTGGCGCTGTAGAGATGAAAATGGCGCGAAGGCGCAAAACGACCTCAGTCGCCAACAGCCGGTTTTCCGACGTGTCGTCCGTGTCACGTTAGCTCGGTTCGAGGCGGATACATATATTCCTGCGTTCCGCCTTCGACGGAATTCTCGACTCGTAACGACACAGATATATCGTTCGAGTTCGTCTAACCGGTATTCCGGCCGGTCGCCATTAGGCACAGTACTTTTCGCGCCATTTCTGTCGCTAAGTGCACGCGTTGTGTTTCGGTCGCCATTAGGCACAGTACTTTTCGCGCCTTTTCTGTCGCTAAGCGCACGTGTTGTGTTTCGGTCGCCATTCGGCGTAATACTCTTCGCGCCAATTTGTACCTGTCACCAAGTGCGTACGTGTCGGGTTTCGACGGCCATTTCGCGGGCCCAAAGGATTCTTTTTGCATCTGAAAATAAACTCAGAATTGATGACATAAAACTGTAATACTAATAAATTCTTTTGGACTCTGTGTGCTATCTGGGCTGTAATGTTTATAACATCTCTTTAGTACAAAAATTTTTTTGGAAAAATATATTAGAATCAATATTACCATATATTACTACATAATTATGATTAATAAAAAGAATATAAAAACGTCTGTTTACAATTAAATAAATTTATTAATAATTCTTAATTATTTACTTATTCATAATAATTATTAATTAATAATAATTGATAATATAATAATAAATTTATTAATTAATTTAATAATAATTTATAATTATAAATAAATTATACAATAGAACCATTATCTTTTATTAAGACATTGCATTACATATTTGATACTTATTCACAGTTTTTCCAAAATGTCTATTTCCACCTTGTATAAATTCTTATGACATATTCCAACCCTCACTCTAGCTCACTAAATGCAGTGATTCACATCCATGTAATATTTGGGCGTTCCG
>NW_012045965.1:0-471 GCF_000956235.1 Wasmannia auropunctata
CTGAACTTAATACGTCAAATAATTTGATAAATTTAAATGATAATAATAGATCCGATGATTTAATTACTTTACATGAAGAATTATTTGAAAATACTGTAAGAAATGATTACACAATAAATTTAAAATCAAATACAAGCAATAAAAGTAAACAGATAAGATGGTATAAAAGAAATCGAATATTAGAAAAAAGATATACAAATATAAATATTTCTAATGTTACTCAATTACAAAATTTAGAAGAACATTACATTGGTGAAATGAATATATGTTGTGAACATTGTGGGGCAAAACATTTTATATCTGAAAAAGTAGCTAATAAAGGAAATTCATTTAACGATTGCTGTAATCATGGTTCTGTTAAACTAGATCCTTTACCACAACCTCCATATGAACTTTATGAATTATTTTCTGGAAATCATCCTAAATCAAAACATTTTTACGATCGCATTCGAGTTTATAATAATACATTTT
>NW_012045966.1:0-392 GCF_000956235.1 Wasmannia auropunctata
TTTTGAGAGTTATTAATCATTTAATATTATTATAATGATACTATATATTATCTTTAAATTTGACAATAAAAAATGTAATATAAATATGATGAATCTTCTCTTTATACATTTAATACAAATTATGAATTGAATATAATGTATTAATTATCCAAATATTTGTTAAAATAATTGCAAATTTATGTCAATTGTCGATAATGTCATTGTTTTTCAATTACCGACGGGTCCCCTGGGCCCCTTTGATGATAACATTTGCTCAAGGTCGGTGCTAGAGGCGCAAAAGTTAAAAAAGAAGATCGCGATTGCCAAGCGCGTGGTGACGCTGGTTGCAATGAAGATCGTTTGTTTCCCAAACAATCAGAGTCTTGTTCCCAAAGTATTTAATTGAGTATTTT
>NW_012045967.1:0-743 GCF_000956235.1 Wasmannia auropunctata
CCGTCGGCTCGCTCCGAAAAACTCTGTAAAAAGAGAACAATAGTAAGAGGGCTCCGTGAGGAAAGAAAAAGAAAGCGTAATTGCGTGACCTGTGCTCCCGTGTCGCTCGGGGTGTAGGTTCTGGTAGCCTCCCATCATTGGAGTCCTCGTGGCTTGAATCCGGTGAGACGACGCTTCACCCCCAAGCTATTCCAAAGAGTCGCCAGTTCTTGCTCATTTCCGTCGTGCACGCCCTAAATGCTTAGTCTAGTACAAAAATCTTAAGTCGCGAAACGTGGCACAATTGTAGATGCGCTCGCCCTCGAAAATCGGAGGACGCAGGATCCACTTAGCCAGTACGGTCGGGCTAATGAGCCCTTGTGACGGACGTTGTCGCAAAACGTCCCGTCACAACTCCCCCTTCCCCGGGGAGGACCGAGGAGGTCTTGGCTGTCGACGAACGTCGCCAGCCCTTCGTTACTCGATTACCATTGTCGCCAAAACAAACGAAAAAAAAATTTAATCCTGTAAGTAATTTCATGGTACGTGGCCGGTACAGCTTACGGCGCGAGCGAGCAGTTGTCTAGTGAGCTACCTCTCGAAAAACTCGGGGCTGCAGTCCCCGAGGATAGCCGTTCGGGCTACTCCCAAAACGAAACGGCTGTGACTCCAAAAACGGTACGGTACTCCCGCGATCAGTCCGGTTGCGCCGCTCAGTGGCCTGGAGGGAACGGTTTCCCTAGCGGGCCCCCAACCTCCGAGCA
>NW_012045968.1:0-647 GCF_000956235.1 Wasmannia auropunctata
TCAAAGGGAATATCTATACTTCCGTATATGGATTTTACAATTTTTAATATAATATAGTATATATCGAGCCTCCACTACTTAATGAGAAAGTGCAAGAGCATGATGCAACTATCAATCATTTGTGAAAATTCTAAAAGTTTTGTCAATGAAGTATTATCAATACATTACAATACATTACGATATTATCGTGTACAAAAACTATTTTCCATACTATATTTTGCATAAAACAGAGCCTCAAATAAATTTTTATTTTTAATTGACTACAATCAGAAGTTTTCCGAAGCAACTATTCTCAGATTTGAGTAACATTCAAACAGCTATTTCGTAACAACAACTAAGAAAATATTATTTTATTTATAATTTAGCTGTTCTTAAGGTCGATATTCATAGTCAATATTTTTCACTCCGTTCAACAGTTGCCAAAACGTGAATTTTCTTGTCTCAATGCTTTACTTTACGTGTCTTGTACTCACGTAAAGTAAAGCATTGAGACAAGAAAATTCACGTTTTGACAACTGTTGAACGGAGTGAAAAATATCGACTATGAATATCGACCTTAAGAACAGCTAAATTATAAATAAAATAATATTTTCTTAGTTGTTGTTACGAAATAGCTGTTTGAATGTTACTCAAATCTGAGAATAGTT
>NW_012045969.1:0-401 GCF_000956235.1 Wasmannia auropunctata
GTAAAAATAATCCTTATGCTTCAACATTGAATAACTTGGTGAAAAAAAATCGCAAAATGCTCAACGAGTGCGCAAATTAAAGGTAAAGATTCACGCTTTCGAATGCTGTAAACCGCATTTATGTGCGATTTTTAATTCACGTCGAGGAACATTGCAAAATTCGTAACAAAGGATCCCGCACACTTTGCCTTGATTTGCGGACCCGGTTAAATTTCCTGAAACTTTACTAAGTAATTGTAGTTCAGGACAACCCGAACAAAAGTTCTATATGGCAAAAGTTCCAAAAATCAATAGTTTTCGAGATAAAGTACCATACAAGGGGGAAAATCGAGAGTTTCAGCGCCCAAGTCCCTTGATGTTTTTTCATAATTAATATATTTGGACTCGCCTAGAAATGTTTA
>NW_012045970.1:0-1025 GCF_000956235.1 Wasmannia auropunctata
ACTAAATTACTTGTTTATACTTTAAACATAGATCTAAAATTTTAGAATATAATTTAAAAAATACATGATTCATTATAATTTTATTTGTTTAAAAATTTATTCTTTATTTAATAAAAATTAGATATATATGTTATATTATTTTTTTCAATGCAATGTTTTTATTAATTGTTTCAAAAGATAATCATTTTTTCTATATAATTTCAATGTTGCAGCAACATTATAAATAATTAATCTAGAAAATTCAACATAGATTCAACATTGCAGCAGCATTAACAATCAATATAGAAAATTCAACATATAGATTCAACGTTGCAGCAACATTAATAATTAATATAGAAAATTCAACATAGATTCAACGTTGAAAAAACATTCACACTACAACATTCAACATTACAACGTTTCAGCAACGTTCTTTTAACGTTCTATGCTGTATGGACTATACCTATAAGTCCTAAATATAAATAACGGCTATAACATTATAAGTTTTTATATTAATATATATTTTATATATTATACAAAATGCAATTTGCAAACAAAAAACAAAAAAGAAACAATTTTGAAAATGTAAGGACAGTGTACCCAATCAGCACACAATATTTTTTAAATGTTTTTTTAATGTTTTTTTTTCATTTCCTGAACTTATTTTGAAAAAAATATTAAACATTTATTTAATATTTTTTTATTAAATATTCGTTTAGAATAATGATTTCTAAAAAACGTTTTTTAAACGTTCATTTAATATTTTTAAAATATTTATTTAACGTTAATTTTACATTTAAAATAATGATTTCAGTATACATTTTCTAAACGTTCATTTAATATTTTCTAAATACACTCGACAGCAAAATTAAAGCATCACCCATTCTGATCACTAAAAATAGGCAAATTTCAAAAGAGTGTAACTTCGTCAAAAATGAAGTTCCATGGCGTGAATTAAAAATCGCACGCAAATGAGATTTACAGCGTTCGAAAGCGTGAATCTTTAGCTTTAATTTGAGCACTCGATCAGCATTGTCCGATTTTTT
>NW_012045971.1:0-2447 GCF_000956235.1 Wasmannia auropunctata
CTCTCTCTCTCTCTCTCTCTCTCTCGATTACTAACAATATCGTTTCATCTCATCGCACATTTGACGACAATTCGTTTGCGCAAAAAATATTGCCTACATATCGATTACCTACAAGCATTATTGTGTACAATTAAAAGACAGAAATATGTTTACGCGCAAAACACTATTGTGCACAAGCATCATTGCACATATGATGTGATTGCCTACAGATCGATTATCTACAAGCATTTTTACGCACAAGAAGTATTGCACACATGATATTGCCTACAGATCGATTACCTACAAGCATTATTGCACACAAATGAAAAATTAAGAGACAAATGTACGTTTGCATACACGACATTATTGCACGCAAGCAACATTGCACACATAATGTTACTGCCTACGAATCGATTGTTTACAAATATTTTTGCGTACAAGCAGCATTGTACACATTATATTTTTGCCTATAAACACATTAAGGCTTCTGCATGTTTTATTGACATATAACAATATACGAATTGTGAAATCGAAAAGCAAAAGATTAATTTTTTTGTTGCACAAAATTTGACACATTTTGTGCAATAAATGTGTACAACAGTGCTTGTTATAGGCAATCAATGTGTAGACAATAATATCGTGTATGCTGCTTGTATGCAAAAATGCTTGTAAGTAATTGATTTGTAGGTAATAATAGTAAGATTTGTAGGTCATATGTGCCATACTGTTTGAGCGCAAAAATGTTTGTAGGCATTCAATCTGTATAGGCAATAATTTTTGTGCGCAAACGAATTATCAGCAAATGTGATGTTAGGAAACGATACTGTTGGCAATTAATTTGCTGGCAATTTGGGCCTTCCTCCCTCCTCTCTCCTCTACTTCCTCTTTTATCTCTCCGATTATTTCGATTGTCTTATTATTATTAATTGCGCGCATATGTATATGAGTATTCACTTATATTGCATTTTAATAATATTATTTGTAAGTATATTGTGAAAGCTCTTTAAAATTGCAATTAATATGTGAATATGCGTATGAGAATTTCATATTGAAACGCAAAAAATGTTACTTTTTGCGTAATAGAGTTTCTGAAGATCTGAAGATCCTCGGATTGACTATATTGATTTTATTCAGACTAATGACAATCCAGATTTTATTCACACTAGTAACAATCCAGAACACACATATATCGACATTATACAAAATACTACACTTATTGTTAGTTTAGTTTCAGAGATATTATTCGGAAGCTGGTTTGACGTAACAAAGTACGAAATAAATTTGATATCGTCTCAACATTTATTCAATGACACAATCACGTAGTCAGTCGCAAATATATAAAATTTTTTTATATTTGTTAACTCAATGTTTGATATAATTATATTGAAATTAAAAGAAGTAAAAGGAGACTAGTGCGCATGTTATATTGAGTTACTTACGTGAATTAATACATTCCGTTAAAACTTCCTTTTGTGATGGTTGTATCAGATCCTTGTCTTTTTCCATACTTTCAAGTATCTTGTCTACAACCAGTTTCGAATCTACTATCTAAAATGAAAGGAAAAAAAACAATACGTTATCATTCACGCATAATTATATATAAAATATTAATTACTGCAAATATTCTGGTTAGTTTTGATTAAGTTGGATATTATATTTTATCATGTGTTACAATTTTTTTACTATATGTAGCATTATATGTAATATTATGTATATGTGTAATAATTTATTACATGTAATATTCAGAAATGGAAAAGTTATTTTGTAAAAGTAACTAGCCCATACAGCACACATATATTGAATCAATATTTCAGAAACGTTGAATTGTGACATTGCGAATATTAAATCAACGTTTTAAAATATAGATTCAACATTGAAGAGATATTGCAGAAATATCTAATGTCCGTTGAAATTAATGTTTTTAGAACATTTATAAGACATTGCAATTCAACATTGTTTATTATTAATTTAATCCGCACAGAATAATAACATTTATTAGATATCTATTCGATTTTTATGAAACTAAAATAAAAATCAATATAAAACGTTAAAAAAAAATTTATGTATACGGTGTTTCCAAGGAAACATTCCTTCTAAACTAATATTCAGATTCAACGGTCACCCATCCAAGCCACGACCGTCACCAACGTTGCTTAACTTCTGTGATCAGGAATTACAGACACTTCGTGATGATCCATGATTACTTAATGTTTATATTACGGATATATATTCGTGATAGATTAAATTAATAAAATTATCAAAAAAAACGAAAATATATCTGTTTATAAATGTTAACATATAATAACATGATCGATAATCAAAATGACTAACATCGATTTCCGTGTAAAGATTTAAATATCGTTCGTAAATGAGCCTCGTTAGGAAATCAAGTTGAAATCGTGATAGTTTCTATTGTTTATATATTTGTTTATATTTAACAAAATTAACTAAATTACTTGTTTATACTT
>NW_012045972.1:0-313 GCF_000956235.1 Wasmannia auropunctata
TTATTAAACTAGCCTTATTATTTAAAAAAACCTCAAAAAAGTTTATTTGTGAAAAACATTTAAAAATTTTAAAAATGGAAAAGTGATAAACTGGATTATAATGAAGAAAAAACTTGGCGTGGTCGGGTCGCATTAATTGCATTTCTGTATTAAACAATATGTAAATTTATATAGAAATGATTTCAATATATACCATATATATATATATATATATATATATATATGGGCCATTCCACGTGAAGCGGATCAGTCATCTCTCAGAAATTTTTCTAATTTTGCACAAAGGTAGTACTTTGGGAGATAGAATTTTGTG
>NW_012045973.1:0-440 GCF_000956235.1 Wasmannia auropunctata
CGCTAAAATCATGGATTACTGCACATATTTGTAAGAGGACAGCATAAAAATGATAGGACTAAGCCTGGATCCTCCACGATTAATACCGCCTTGATTGTTACTTTTGCGAATAGTATTATAAGAAGATAAGAAGATTTTGTAAGTTATGTTTCATGTATAATGCGTTACCGCCTACCTCTCTGAAGATGACCACAGGGTCGAAACGTCAGAGGTTTTGATATTGTTCGTTGTATTGTAATTTATGGATTTATTCTTAAGTTATTGATATGAGAATTATAATCACTTAAGTAAAGTTCACCCTGCGTTTGGCTCTTTAACGCTTCTTCCTGATTTTCGAATTATTAAACTAGCTTTATTATTTAAAAAAGACCTCAAAAAAGTTTATTTGTGAAAAACATTTAAAAATTTAAAAAATGGAAAAGTGATAAACTGGATTATAA
>NW_012045974.1:0-494 GCF_000956235.1 Wasmannia auropunctata
AAACTATAATAAATATAAATTAAATGCTAAAACTGTTTTAGTCATAAATATATAAAACCGTCAAAAAAGAGAGAGTCTTTTTTGACGGTTTTATATATTTATGACTAAAACAGTTTTAGCATTTAATTTATATTTTAATTCTAATCCTTTCCTATAATCTCTCGTTCCTTAGAGACTTACCGTTTTGGTATATCTACTTTTTGACTTGATTTATCATAGTTCTTTTATATTGGTTTTAGTCTATAATTTTTTAACTATTTATTCAGTTTTGTTTTATTCGGAAGATTGACGGATCCTAATTTTAATTCTAATCTTTTCCTATGATCTCTCGTTCCTTAGAGACCTCTATGTCAAAAGTTTCTTTACAAACTCGAACGCTAAAATCATGGATTACTGCACATATTTGTAAGAGGACAGCATAAAAATGATAGGACTAAGCCTGGATCCTCCACGTCGATTAATACCGCCTTGATTGTTACTTTTGCGAATAGTAT
>NW_012045975.1:0-572 GCF_000956235.1 Wasmannia auropunctata
CTGTAGACGACTGGCAATTCGGAATTGAATCGGTCGTCTTGCATCTTTGTGGCGGGTCCCTCGTATAGCACGTCATACTGGTGGAAATCGCATGAGGTAACAGGTGCGGTTTTCCAATAAGAATATCCGTCTTCTGAATCAATGCAGAATCCGTCCTTCAGAGCACAAATGGTCCCTGATTTCAGCGTAATTTTTCCGGTGTTCAATTTCACTGGTACATGTGAAGATTTCAGTGTAACCTTGGCGGTGCCTTGGACAACTACGTCATCCCAGGTGCCGTAGGGATCGGAGTATTGTGTTCCCTTGCAACTTCCGTCGTTGTTTATTCTTCCGGCCAAAGTGATTGGTCGCATGTTGGTTTGATTTGCTTGCATTCCGTGTAGGAGAGTTTCCGGTCCCAGGGAAAGAGTACCATCGTCGAATAGTCGACGACACTGTGTATAGCCAGTCTCGTGGACGTAGGCAGCTTGTCCATTGTGTACGGCCGATAAATGGGAATGCATCCCACAATGGTAGATCGTCCGTGATATTTCTACCTTGCACTGGATGACTTCTGCGTAGTCATATTCCGC
>NW_012045976.1:0-462 GCF_000956235.1 Wasmannia auropunctata
TCTCGCAGACGTTCGAGGTCTTCGGAGGAATATATTCCGCTGATCGCCAGTGGTCCAGGCGTCAAATACTTCCAGGTCAGAGTTGTGAGAGGTTGCATTTGTTGAGGCGGAAGGTGTCTCACTTGAGGCTCCGGAGTGAATTGGACCCAAGTGTCTTCAATTCGATACAGCGTAGGTAATTCTAAGCTGCAGTCTCGTTGGTTTCCATATTTAGTGAGAATGCGAGATTTAGGTGTTAGAAAGAAGCTGGTATTGCGCACGTTCACTGGTAGTTCGGTGTAACATTCTTTTGTTCTTCTCACTGTAGCTTCCACAGGTATACATTTGATGATGAATACTACTTCTCCGGCGGTGACGGCCATGTATCCAGGTCCTTTCATATAACGGTAAGCGAACTCGTCTGGTTGAAGAGCAGCGAACGACAGGGCGTTGGTTATTACCTGTCTTTCAAGATCACATTTT
>NW_012045977.1:0-506 GCF_000956235.1 Wasmannia auropunctata
ATTGGTAGTTAGTTTGTTTTGTATACAAACTTTACAAGAGAAGTCCTGTTGAGGGAAATTAGGAGTTCCCAGAACTAATTTTTCGAACGACAATCTTCTTAAGTCGGACATATTTAAATGTCCATAGCGCTGATACCACAACTCCGCTTGTTTGAAGTCTAATCTGGCACTAGCAGCAAAGTCAGCGACTGTTTCTATGAAATAGAGACCGTTTCTTTTCTTGGCTGCCAATTTATCTCCTTTTTTATTTAAAATTGTGGCGACGTTTTCAGTTAACAAAATTTTGCGGCCGTTAATTATAGCTTTTGACGCTGAAAATAAATTTGTATTTAACTCAAGAACATAAAGTGTATCTTTTAGCTTTATCTTATGGATTTGCTGTCCCTTTAATAGCGATAAACAGACCGTGCCGATGCTCTTTACGTCTGTTAACTTATTGTTTGCAAGTCTCACCTTTTGATTGGTGACTTTTTGCAAGTTTATAAATTTTGTACTGTCCTTACACA
>NW_012045978.1:0-327 GCF_000956235.1 Wasmannia auropunctata
GAAGTATACTGTTACCCATCTAGATTTGTGATCGATGAAGGTTATGAAATATTTAGCGCCGCCTATGCTTTTTGTTCTCATGGGGCCGCAAACATCGGAAGAGACGATTTCCAATAACTTTTGACATTTAGTGTTTGACTGTTTTGGAAATGGATTGGTAGTTAGTTTGTTTTGTATACAAACTTTACAAGAGAAGTCCCGTTGAGGGAAATTAGGAGTTCCCAGAACTAATTTTTCGGACGACAATCTTCTTAAGTCGGACATATTTAAATGTCCATAGCGCTGATACCACAACTCCGCTTGTTTGAAGTCTAATCTGGCACTAGC
>NW_012045979.1:0-759 GCF_000956235.1 Wasmannia auropunctata
TTTGATCTGTTGATTCTTCTATCATTTTAACATCTCTGCTTTTGATTATTCTTCTCGATTCAGGATCCCATAGCCGGTAAGCTTTTGCATCACTTGCATATCCAAGAAAAAAGTGTTCTCTTGATTTAGGATCAAGCTTTCCTCTTGTCGGATTTTTGTCTAAAACATAAGCTTTGAATCCAAACGTTTTAAAATGTGAGACGTTTGGTTTTCTTCCAAACCAACTTTCATAAGGCATAATATCGTCCAATCCTTTAGTCGGACAACGATTTCTGATATACGCAGCTGTAGAAATGGCCTCTGCCCAAAAAACCTTTGGCAAATTAACTTGTGATAGCAAACATCTAGCCATCTCTATTAAAGTGCGATTCATCCTCTCGGCTATTCCATTTTGCTGAGAAGTATGAGGTTCAGTGTATTTTCGCTTTATTCCTGCTTTTTCAAGTTCAAGATCAAACGATTTGCCACTGTATTCGAGACCATTATCGGTTCGTAGAATCTTGATTTGCAGTCTTTTTGATTTTCGACAAGTGATTTGTAATCATAAAAGCTTCCTTGGCTTCGTCTTTTGACTTCAAGAAGTATACTGTTACCCATCTAGATTTGTGATCGATGAAGGTTATGAAATATTTAGCGCCGCCTATGCTTTTTGTTCTCATGGAGCCGCAAACATCGGAAGAGACGATTTCCAATAACTTTTGACATTTAGTGTTTGACTGTTTTGGAAATGGATTGGTAGTTAGTTTGTTTTGTATACAA
>NW_012045980.1:0-570 GCF_000956235.1 Wasmannia auropunctata
TCTATACTATTTGTTTCTTTTGACAAATTAAGTTTTGGTTCTAAGGGAGTTGCTTTCGCTTTCGATTCCGACATACCAAACCTTAATAGTAGATCTTGTACATACTTTTGCTGAGTCATGGAAAACGATTTTGTGGACGAATCTTGATTAAACTCAATACCCAAACAATAGTGAAGTAATCCTAATTCTTTTGTTTTAAATTCCTTTTGGTTTAAGTGTTTCACCAACTTATGATACAGTTCTATGTTATTTGTAGAAACCGCCAAATCATCTACATAAACTAAAACAAACAAAATATCTGAATTAGATCTTTTTACATAAAAACATTTGTCACCATTTATTGGAACCATTCCATGGCATTTAAGTTTTGCTTCCAATTTCTTGTGCCATTGTCTTCCAGACTGTTTTAAACCGTAAATTGATTTCTTAAGAGAACAAACTAAATTTTCTTCGCCAGGTTTTATGAAACCTTTTGGCTGCTTCATATACACGCTTTCTTCTAATTCACCGTTGATGTATGCCATTTCTATGTCTAATTGATATAGAGTTAGTCCCAACTCTGCTGATAGA
>NW_012045981.1:0-544 GCF_000956235.1 Wasmannia auropunctata
TATAACGAGAAATAGTTAGCAATTTACGGGCCGCGTACGGATGGTAGACAGGGGCGGCGCAACTTACTGTCCGCCGGCAGGCGGTACGCGGGACCGTCGCGACGATCAGCTGACTACACGCGCGCATAAACATGCGTTTACATCTCTCTCTCTCTCTCTCTTTTTCACACACACACACACACGCACGCACGCCGCACGCAATATCTTACCTTTTGAAAGATTTGTCGACTTCTCGAAAAAGATGGATTAATTCCCATGTGATTTCCACGTAATGAGTGTTTATTTTAATAAATTTTCAATAGTTTTAATGCAAACGTCACAAGTTATCACTGACACAGATCAAATAATTAAATAATTCTTTTTTTTTACAAACCGTGTCACTTCAATATTTCACACTCAATTCACATACAAATTATGCATTCGAAGAAATTACGAGAAATCTTCTAATGTATTTACTTAATATCGGTACTATTACGTACTTCACAATCACTGACGATTAATTATCCGTCCACTGAAAAATCACACGAAGAAAGAAACACACGGA
>NW_012045982.1:0-419 GCF_000956235.1 Wasmannia auropunctata
ATGGTATCTTTCTTTGTACTTTGATGTTGAACTAACTTTACTTTAGTGATATGTATATTGCTATTACCTGTATAAATGACTTGATATCAATAAATGGCGTCAAGTTAAATAAAAATTATGTACGGTGTCTTATTATTCAATTACTATTATTTTTATAAAAAATTTGATATCTGTAAATGGCGTCAAGTTAAATAAAAATTATCTTGTCCAATCGAAGTGATGTGTATATTGTTTGTATAAAATATTTGTTGTCAATAATTGGCGTCAAATTATTACACTCTCATAAAATGATTACTTTACAACCCAAGCGACATGTATGTACAATGCAAAATGAAAAAATTAAATTTTAATGAAATAATTTTTATGTAAAAACACTCGGCGCTTTTTAATTAATTTAAATTTCTGATTAAATTTATTAC
>NW_012045983.1:0-1996 GCF_000956235.1 Wasmannia auropunctata
TATCGTCGAAACTACGAGATAGAAAAAAATATTTTAAATAAAAGTTGAAATGGCTTTAGAGTACTTTATAATTATAATGTAAAATATTTTTTTTGTATACCCCCCTTCTCCGCCAAACATTTAAAAAAAATTTTTTAATTTTTAATTTTACCAAATTAAAAATTATTTTAAGACGAATTCAACCATGTGTGATAAAATTATTTTCCGAAGTATTATTTTTGAGAAATAATTATAAATGCCTCTACATACACACCATTCGTACTCGTTTATGCGCTTAATTCTTCAAGAATCAAGTTCTGCTGACATTTTTTATATTTAACAAGAAATAACGATGAAAACAAATCTATTTACACATTTTACATACTTGAAAAAATAAAATTGTTTTAATTTATTTTTAAGCAATAAAATGATTCATACCAATCAGCAACATGATTAAAAAAATTAAATTACTACATAAGTGACACACAAAATAGAAATTCATTACTTGTCGAAGCAGAAAATAATAAAAAAAGAGTAATTATTTCCATATTATATATACAAGGTGATCCAGGTCACCTGCAGAAGCCGGCATCTACGTATTCCTCATGAAAAACTGAGTCGAAAATGTTAATAGCATAAATGTTGAGGTGTCAATGGTTTTTGAATAATGAGCTGTTGAAACTGTCCAACCGTAGGGCATTAAGAGCGCGCCGTTAGGTGCGGCGCATTAAATCGACGATCGGCCGGCGCGCGGCGAGTACTGCTAAATGGCACGGTGCCGAACGAATACTGCAAAGATTCGATGAAATCTCTATTAACATTTATTGCTCTTATTCTTAATTTGAATCCAATTTAATTCCAGAAAAGTCAATCGCAAATTCAACATTATTTATATCACTAGAATAAGTATAAGCTCTTAAAATACATTTTATGTATTTTAAAACGATTGAATTAATTAATTAATTAAATTTAGAAATGAATAAATTAATAAACAAAATTAATATTAATTAAATCATTCAATTAAGTACTATTAAAAACATCAGTCGACAAATACTTTTAAAACTTTTTTTGAAAAATTCTATTACAAACAATATTAGAAAAGTGCATTTTAAAAAATGTGTTAAATTTTACATAAAATGTATTTTAAGAGCTCATACTTATTCTACTGATATAAATAATGTTGAATTTGCGATTGACTTCTCTAGAATTAAATTGGACTCCAATTAAGAATATGAGCAATAAATATTAATAGAGATTGTATCGAACCTTTGCAGTATTCGTTCGGCACCGTGCCGTTTAACAGTACTCGTCGCGCGCCGATCGTCGATTTAATGCGCCGCACCTGAAGGCGCGCTCTTAATGCCTTATGGTTGGACAGTTTCAACAGCTCACTATTCAAAAACTATTGACACCTCAACATTTTGCTATTAACATTTTCGATTCAGTTTTTCATGAGGAATACACAGATGCCGGCTCCTGCGGGTAACCTGGATCACCCTGTATATAGCAACCGTATGTGTTAAACACAATGAATAAGATGGGCCAATGCAACGTTATATCAGGATATTGCTACAATTTTATTATGTGATTTTACATACGTATCCTAGCTTCGACTAAACTGCGTGCCGTTACTTTCCGGATTCAACGCAACCCCCCATGATTGAAACAGGACCGTATTATCACGTATTAAGAACTTGATGCTAACTTGCATCTAATAAATCCCTCCTCCCCCGCGACGTCAAATAAATTACAAAATTGACTTTTAAAAAAGTAAAAAAGGGTGTCAAGTGTAAGCGCGCTCCTTGAAAAAAAAACTTGTTCATAAATTAAATATAATATTTTAAAAGATAAAATCTAAATGGTATCTTTCTTTGTACTTTGATGTTAACTAATTTTACTTTAGTGATATGTATATTGCTATTACCTGTATAAATGACTTGATATCAGTAAATGGCGTCAAGTTAAATAAAAATTATGTATGGTGTCTTATTATTCAATTACTATTACTTTTATAAAC
>NW_012045984.1:0-452 GCF_000956235.1 Wasmannia auropunctata
TTGGGTGTTGTATCGCTCCAATATATATATTTATTAATTTAACAATTTCATTACGATTAGAAAAACAGACGTTTCGACCCCGAACGAGTCATTTTTATTGTTACCATAAATCAGTTAATACTTAATATAAAATTAAAGAACATTACAATAACGTGATACGCTCACAATCCGCATTTACATAATCGCAGTCCAAATTTAATATCTCATATCAAAGACAAAGAGGATGGTAAAACGTCGAAAAAATTACAAAATTATATTAAGCCATTCTGCGATATCCGGTACATGTTTTTTCTTCACAAAGTCAAGTAAAAGAGTTTTTACTTGACTTTGTGAAGAAAAAACATGTACCGGATATCGCAGAATGGCTTAATATAATTTTGTAATTTTTTCGACGTTTTACCATCCTCTTTGTCTTTGATATGAGATCACATAAGAATTATTGGAATTTGCGA
>NW_012045985.1:0-385 GCF_000956235.1 Wasmannia auropunctata
AATGCTCTGTCTTATATGTAACGATTTGCTGTTATGCGATGTGCAAGCAATATCAATCAATAGTCCTACTACTCTTGACAGAGCATAGTGACCTCTTCTCGTATTTCTGCGATGTGCGCTATTTACACTTTTACGCAGATATACGGGACCTATTTATACGGGATATACATTTTTAACGCCGGTTCCAAACGGCCATTTTTTTTTTTTTAAGAAGAGGTTCTCTTGGCAAAGATACTCTTAGTGATTTGCCATTGCCTTCCGAGAGGCGACGATCGTTTCCGAATTGATTAAAATCAATTTCAGAGTTATATTATTCTGGGTGGATTTGAATCCGGATCTCTAGATTATAAAGCTGCTGCGCTGCTCCTCGCGCCACGATCGCCAC
>NW_012045986.1:0-508 GCF_000956235.1 Wasmannia auropunctata
ACGTAAACAGATGAATTTACAAAATATCAGTTGCGATGGAAAAACGCAATAAAAATTTTGAAATTAGCCTTTAAAGTTAAACTTAATTAATTTTTAATTTTAATTTTTTCGTTATATCTCGAGCACCATTTAAGATATCAAAAAATGTTTTATACAAAAGTTTTACAGTAAAATTATTTCTATTTACTTACGTTAATAATATTTTTTTTAGAATAATTATATTTTAAAAACTTTTGAAAATTTTTGAAAATAATTTTTGAAAAATTCTGTTAACGTTAATAAATAGACGTAATTTTACTGTAAAACTTTTGTATAAAACATTTTTTAATATCTTAAATAGTTTTCGAGATATAACAAAAAACAGGAAAATTAATTTATATGTAAGAGGTGGTTTCATCCCTTTAAACCGTTTTTTAGCACCAACTGATAATTTCTAAATTTATCTATTTATGTGACCTCAAAGTGTACCAAGTTTCATTAGAATCAGAATTTGACACTTCGCAAGGTT
>NW_012045987.1:0-368 GCF_000956235.1 Wasmannia auropunctata
AAAAAAGTTTGTATACTTATTTTGTAAAAGACAATATATACGTATTATTTTAAAAATAAATTGTTATTAATATATATTGTATTTACGAATCTTTTATTAAAATATATATAAAAAACCCTATTAACTAATAGTAATTATTCTTCTAACCATTGGCGAATAGTAACCATTGACAAATAGTGTATATGTATCATTTTATTTTTGGTTTTTACTGTTAAATCAGAATAAAATGGTACATCAGATGCATAATGTATGAAACAGAACATACCTTTAGTGACACTAATAGTGTTCGAGCACTATTGCAGTGATACTATTAATATTTAATACTATTGCAGTATCCTATTAACATTTATAAAAAAATATATCTTCAT
>NW_012045988.1:0-411 GCF_000956235.1 Wasmannia auropunctata
GTTAAAATTTGTGATTCAATAGTAACGATTGACAAACGGATGTAACCATTAGGTTATGAATAGTAACGATTGAAGAGACCAAGGGTTACGATTTGAACTTATTAGTCAAAATTTGTGACTCAATAGTAACGAATGACGAAAGAATGTAACCATTGACTTATAAATAGTGATGATATTGGAGAGACGTACCAATGGTTACGATTCAAAATTATTATTAAACAAAATTGCAGACTATTATATGTTATAATTATATGTCGTAAATGCTTACTTTCTACATATTTTTTGAAAATAAAAAGAAACGTTTTAAAAAAACATCATTTTCCACTTTTTGCGTATTAAAAAAGTTTGTATACTTATTTTGTAAAAGACAATATATACGTATTATTTTAAAAATAAATTGTTATTAATATA
>NW_012045989.1:0-363 GCF_000956235.1 Wasmannia auropunctata
ATTCAGAAAAATCTGAAACTTTGTGTAAAAGTAGAGCAGTTCATCCGTAGTACTAACTATTTTTCGTTGGTGCTCTATTCCGTTTTGAAGGGATAAAATCACCCATTGGAAAAAATTGGTTTTTTTCTTTCGACCTGAATATCATCGAAACTATGAAAGATAAAAAAAAATGTTCTAAATCAAAGTTGAATGGCTTGAAGTGTACTTTATGATAGTAATAAAAAAAATTTTTTTAAATTTTTTTTTTAATGTTTCCTCCATCACTTTATATATTTTTTAAAATTTTTTAATTTTTGTTATGACCAAATTAAAGGTTATTTTAATACAAATTCAACCATAGATCGGAAGAGCACACGTCTGAAC
>NW_012045989.1:12464-13176 GCF_000956235.1 Wasmannia auropunctata
CCTCCCCCCGCGCCTGTGCACGAGGCCGAAGCCTCGGACATAGCACTTTTCAATCTAGAACGCGGTTTTTGAGGGATTCACGTGCCGGAATAAAAGGGGGCTTACGCCCAGATATCGAACACCAAGAAAATACGGCTTCAAACGCGTAAAACTTGCAATAACACGGGAGAGAACAAAGACCCGACCGTACTGTCACGAGCGCCACACGCGAATCCACTGGGAATAGTGACCACTTTCCTATTTCAATTAGTCTGGGATGCAATCCTTCAACTAAGAAGAGATTTGTCTACAAAATCAGACTTAATAAAGACCAAAAGGCACATCTCCATTTCTGTCTGTCTAAAGATACAAGCTTTCTACCTTCTATAACGGGTGAAAACATTGTGACGGCCTACTCGGAATTTACCACTCTCATCAAAACGCACCTCGCGGCTTTTTTCCCTGACAAAGACACTTCTCCACGCTACCGGTATGAAGCCAGCTGTCGAACTAACGATTTCAATAATTTCGAATACGTCATTCGATTGCTAGTCGTTTGCTAATTTTTGCATCTATTTTTATTTTGTTTGCATATTAATTATTTTGGGTAAAAAATTGAAAATAAAATTTGAACAAGTGTAACGGGTGTAACCGCCATTTGAAACCTTTATCTCATAATTTTATAAATATTTCGATGCTAAAACGTTTGCTAGTCATTTGCTAGATCCGTATA
>NW_012045990.1:0-446 GCF_000956235.1 Wasmannia auropunctata
TGCTGCCTCATACGGGCTGCTTCGCTATTACTTGTACAGTGCTGCCTAGTTCTAATTACCAACAAATCTTGATGTCACCCAGGGGTTACAAACTCCTATTGTTCTTCGTTTACCAGTGTTTGCAGCGCCATCACATTTTTACAGAGCTAAAATGAGAACTAAATGTTCTGCCACGTTGATAAATAAATAAATACGGAAAGGTCTGCAAGGTGTGGTGCTCGTAGATGAAGACCCAAGTACACAACACGCTTGCACTACACTTATATACTTACTGACAACAATCAACAATTTGTTTTTATAACTTTATTATGCAGTTTTAACCTTGCAGACCTTTACGTATTTATTTATTTAAATCATGGCGGAACATTTAGTTCTCATTTTAGACCTGTAAAAATATCGTATAACTTCGTATAATGTAACTGAGTCGACAAGGCACACAGGGGATA
>NW_012045991.1:0-776 GCF_000956235.1 Wasmannia auropunctata
CTAAGAAAAGCGTGCCAGTTTTATGCGCCGAATTGGGAAGGAATCCGCTGATCGATCTACTTACTAATGTAAGATTATCACTATTTTATATATAGGGGAGCTGGTAGGATATCTGGTAATCTTTTTAGGAGATTTTATTGTCATGGATGGTAAAGGGTTAATGAAAAGATCTGGTTCTGTCACACAAATACAGTTTATTGAAGGTTTATACCGCACTTCTCAAAGCCGCTTCGAATTCGGCCGTTACAGATTGTTCGCGCCGCGTGATCAGCCGAATGCCTACTCCGCACTTGATATTCCATTAATTCCGTACATACGGTATCTATCCCGGTATTCTCCGATTCTGACAAACGCTGTGAGCACTGTGAGCCCGGTATGCTCCACTGCTCCAGCTCCGGTTCTCGCTTGGCAGAATAGTTCGGATACGCGTGTGCTCCGAATTTCGGAGCTCTCGGTACGATGGCGGCAGACGGAAGACGCCGTGCTGCCTCATACGGGCTACTTTATCAGTACCTCGATGGTGCTGCCTCATACGGGCTGCTTCGCTATTACTTGTACAGTGCTGCCTAGTTCTAATTACCAACAAATCTTGATGTCACCCAGGGGTTACAAACTCCTATTGTTCTTCGTTTACCAGTGTTTGCAGCGCCATCACATTTTTACAGAGCTAAAATGAGAACTAAATGTTCTGCCACGTTGATAAATAAATAAATACGGAAAGGTCTGCAAGGTGTGGTGCTCGTAGATGAAGACCCAAGTACACAACACGCTTGCAC
>NW_012045992.1:0-572 GCF_000956235.1 Wasmannia auropunctata
TAATATAGTGAATATTTGTATCAATATTAATTAAATAACAATAATCTAATAAATGTAATTAACAATATATTTTAGATGAATTTGAACAGTCCGAATATATTCCAAAACACACATTTGGAATAACAAATGTGATTGGAATATAACCAGTAACCAGTAAGTACCACACTTGAAAAAATAATTTATTTGTTCGACGTATTGGCACTACTGATGTCCGACACGGCAAAACTTAAGATTGAGTTGTGTTTTGCAGTGTCGATCTGTGTTTCTCTGTGTCATAGATGGAAAGCACCACACTATAGACACTGTGTCACACAGTGCCGCCTGTGTCTCTTGTTGGAAAGCACACTAAGAAAAGCGTGCCAGTTTTATGCGCCGAATTGGGAAGGAATCCGCTGATCGATCTACTTACTAATGTAAGATTATCACTATTTTATATATAGGGGAGCTGGTAGGATATCTGGTAATCTTTTTAGGAGATTTTATGTCATGGATGGTAAAGGGTTAATGAAAAGATCTGGTTCTGTCACACAAATACAGTTTATTGAAGGTTTATACCGCACTTCTCAAAGCCG
>NW_012045993.1:0-393 GCF_000956235.1 Wasmannia auropunctata
TTTCCTCTTCTAGTAGTGATGACGATTTGTTATATTTTCCTTTGATGGAATATTTAACAAGCGGAAATAGAAGACATCGGATTAATAATTATCTTGAAATTATTAATTTGTGGACCGAACGAGAATTTAAAGAGCATTTACGATTATCAAGACGTACAGTATTACATTTAATTGGTAAGAAATATACATATAATAAAAGAAAAAATTATTCAATGACTTGAGTTTGACTTTAATATAGTGAATATTTGTATCAATATTAATTAAATAACAATAATCTAATAAATGCAATTAACAATATATTTTAGATGAATTTGAACAGTCTGAATATATTCCAAAACACACATTTGGAATAACAAATGTGATTGGAATATAACCAGTAACCAGTAAGTACCA
>NW_012045994.1:0-604 GCF_000956235.1 Wasmannia auropunctata
GCCGGAAACGATGCGTGCCAAAACTGAGAAGTGCATTCGCGCGTTGTTCCCTTGAGTCGAATAGATATAGACCGCGAAGGGAGGTTCATCTTCTCTAGAATATAGGTTAGTGTTACTCACTTTATTCTGAGGAAGGTTACCGTCTGCTACATTGGATGCTGAGTTTACAGAATTGCTGGTTGTATGCTGGTTGTTATTAGACGATGTTGACGATTCCTGAGCAGAGGCCGATTTCTTAGCTTTGCTGTTATCATGATGCGTATCCCTTAACTGTCTTTTTCTCGATTGTGTCGCTGTTTCCACACTAGTTTCCATGTGCGAGTCCGTGGACAAAGGCGAAGGCGGTTGATCCATCACATGATCCACCATAAGTGCCGACGAGTCGGTTATTGCATCATTCAAAAGAACTGAGTTAACTGCAGCGTTAAGCTCAGAATCGTATGCTTCAATATTTGCTAATGGATCTTTCCCGTAGTTATGCATGACACTCAATTCGGATGGATTATTAGGAAGGGGACGGCTAAGGGGCGAGCGGTCACAGCCATAAACATCCGCGGACCCGGGCGCGCCACCCCCGCCCCGCACGGGGGTTGGGCCCCTTTCA
>NW_012045995.1:0-359 GCF_000956235.1 Wasmannia auropunctata
TTAAATTGTTCTTTCCCCAATAAGAATTGTTAACAATGTTGTTAGCGGCCGCTGCCGTACGCACCTCTACCAGGATTTTACCATCCCCGATTTTTTTAATTTGTACAATATCCGATTTGACCACGCCGGAAACGATGCGTGCCAAAACTGAGAAGTGCATTCGCGCGTTGTTCCCTTGGGTCGAATAGATATAGACCGCAAAGGGAGGTTCATCTTCTCTAGAGTATAGGTTAGTGTTACTCACTTTATTCTGAGGAAGGTTACCGTCTGCTACATTGGATGCTGAGTTTACAGAATTGCTGGTTGTATGCAGGATGTTATTTGACGATGTTGACGATTCCTGAACAGAGGCCGATTTC
>NW_012045996.1:0-1566 GCF_000956235.1 Wasmannia auropunctata
CAAACTTAAAGTTATTAAAATGATCAATAGAATCATAGTGAAGCAAAAACTTGGCCATTATGTAAAATTTTTTCTCTTTTTAAAATGATTAGTATCTTGATAACTATTGCGAAGATCGCAAAATGGTACAAGACATTTTTGTTCAGTTTGGTTCACACTACCTGCCCACAAGCGCTGTACCATTGAGTACGAGACACCCTGTATATATGATAATGTATGACGACTACATACATTATCATAAATATACATAAATGTATGCACGTGCCGTGCGGGTAACGTAACAAAAAAAATTTCCGAAAACTGCGCAATATTAGCTTACCAAGCTGCAAACTTTTACGTCTACAGGATGCTATTTTAATAGAAACATTTGGATATTGTACATGACATATCATTGCGGAAAATGTTTCAGCAAATTACGAAATTTACAATATGAAACTTTTTCAAAAACCAATTATGTGTTTCCTTTATTTAAATAACTAATATCATTATATTCTATGCATAAAAATACATTCATCAAAAAATTAATAAATTACTAGATTTCATATTTTATATCAAAATATGGCACAATAAAAAATGAAATATCATGTAAACTATTAATTTTTTTGATAACTTTGTCTTATTAGTATTGATAACTCTTATTGGTATTCGCTTAGTTTAGTAGACCCGGGCATTTTTTCAATATCGCGCCAAATCTATCGACAGCATTGTGCAATACTGTTCATAACACATATTTTACACAAATTTACATAAAATTTTAGGTTATATAATATTATTCCTCAAATTTTGCTACACAAACTGAAAAAAAAATTTCCTTTAAGCAAAAATATATTATTTAAGGATATATTGAATCCCTCAATTCAATTAAGAAAAGTTCGAAGCAAATATAAGTTAAAATTAATACCTTTATAGGCAAAATTATATTATGTAAAAATATGATATATTTCAATATTAAAAAATAACAATGACCTTAATGTTTGACTTCGAAAAAGCGATACTTTTCGAAAATTGATTTTGCCGTTATTAGTTCTCTATCAAAATATACATTCTTGAGTATAAAAAATTTTCCATAATAATAATTCAAGTAGTAAATTTTCCATTAAAATTAAACACCATGTGTTTATATGGAAAATTCTTACATAACACTTTATCATGAATAGTATTGTTATCAGTATAGAGTGCAAGACAATTATTGTGCCAGCTGCCTGTCGAGTAAGGAGAAACACCAATCAATAAAAATACGTATGCAATCATTATTTTTATTTATGGAACAATATCGTTATCGGCATGAAGTGGGGAACTAATTGTAACATTAGCTGCCAAAAGAGGAGTTTTAACTGATAAAAACACATAAAAACTGAAACTGTTGAAACTTTGCCTTTAGTAGAACAGTGCATACAGCATACGGCAAAAAATACGGTAAAGTATGAATTTAAATAAAACAAGTAAACATGTTATACATCCATATCATATTTTCTACTATTATCATATTTTATTTCAGACATTAGAAACGAATTACTACATAATCAAACATGCTGAACAAAATACCGAGTCTCCTTTATATTTTGA
>NW_012045997.1:0-2839 GCF_000956235.1 Wasmannia auropunctata
TATCTGAACATGCCTGTTCGTATTGTTGTCGAGAAAGTGCCATAAATCAAAGGAAAATGGAGTTATACACATAACGAATAAAGAAGGTCAATGCACAGTTATAGCAGGATCTTGGTACTTTTATTATAATATTTTCTTATGTGATTTTACATACGTATCCTAGCTTCGACAAAACTGCGTACCGTTACTTCCGGATTCAACGCAACCTCTAATTGAAACAGGACCGTATTATCACCTCTTAAATTGCTAATCAATTTAATAAGTACTTGATGCTCACTT
This sequence comes from Wasmannia auropunctata, assembly GCF_000956235.1. NCBI lineage: Eukaryota > Metazoa > Arthropoda > Insecta > Hymenoptera > Formicidae > Wasmannia > Wasmannia auropunctata. Next base: position 280 of record NW_012045997.1, read on the forward strand.
GCATCTAATAAATCCCCCTTCCCCAGCGACATCAATTAAATGTTAGCCTGCATCTATACGAACCATTCTCAACGAATCTGTAAAGAAATTTATTTCGAAAAAATATCAAATCATGTTCTCAGCCAGGAACATGATATTTTTTCGCATTAAATTTTTTTACAGATTCGTTGAGAATGGTTCGTATAGGTGCAGGCCAGCATTTATTTGACGTCGCGGAGGAAGGGAGATCTATTAAATGCAAGTGACCATCAAGTACTTATTAAATTGATTAGCAAATTTAATACGTGATAATACGGTCCTGTTTCAATCTAGGGTTGCGTTGAATCCGAAAGTAACGGCACGCAGTTTCGTCGAGGCTAGGATATGTATGTAAAACACATAAGATAATAATAAAAGCACCAAGATCCTGCTATGATTGTGCATTGGCCTTCCCTATTCGTTATGTGTGATACACTTATATGGTCGTAACAAAAATGGAGTTATTTGAAAAAGTCATCAATAATTCGTATAGCCACTAGCTGCAGCCTACCCGGTATGCGTGGCGAGATAAAAAATGCTAATGTTTAACTCGTTGACTCATATAGACGAATGTTTTGCGAAATTATATGTTACATTTACAGCCAACATACTTATTTCCTAAATGACGTATGTTGTCGTAAATATATATAAATGTACGTGCACGTGCCGTGCGAGTAACGTAACAAAAAAAATTTTCGAAGGTTACGCAATATTAGGTTACAAAGCTGCAGACTTTTACGTCTACAGAATGCCATTTTAATAGAAACATTTAGATATTGTACATGACACATCATTGCGAAAAATGTTTCAGCAAATTTCGCAATTTGCAGTATAAAATTTTTTCAAAAATCAATTATGTGGTATCTTTATTTAAATAAACAATTTCATTATATTCTATGCATAAAAATACATTCATCAAAGAATTAATAAATTACGAGATTTCATATTTCATATCAAAATATGGCACAATAAGAAATAAAATATTCTGTAAATTATTAATTTTTTTGATAACTTTGTTTTGATTCTAATTGATATTCGTAAGTTCGATAAACCTGGATATTTTTCTTTAATAATCGCATCAAATCTATTGACAGCATTGTGCAATATTGTTCATAACACATATTTCTCACAAATTTATATAAAATTTTAAGTTATATAATATCATTCTTCAAATTTTGCTACACAAACTGAAAAAAAATTTCCTTTAAGCAAAAATATATTAATTTAAAGGATACATTGAATTCCATTAAAAAAACTTCACAGCAAATATTAGTTGAAATTAATACTTTTATAGGCAGTATTATATTATGTAAAAATATGATATATTTCAATATTAAAAGATGGCCTTATAATGACCTTATAATGTTAAACTTTGAAAAAGCGATACTTTTCAAAAATTGATTTGCCATTATTAGTTCTCTATTAAAATATACATTTTTGAGTCTGAAAAATTTTCCATAATAATAATTCATGTACTAAATTTTCCATTGTTTCCATTAAAATTAAACATCCTGTGTTTAAATGGAATATTCTTACATAACACTTTATCATGAATAGTATTGTTATCAGTATAGAGTTCAAGACATTTATTGTGCCAACTACCTATCGAGCAAGGACGAACACCAACCAATAAAAATACGTGTGCAATCATTATTTTTATTTAAATAGAACAATATCGTCATCGGCATGAAGTGGGGAACTAATTGTAACATTAGCTGCCCATTGCCAAAGAGAGGTTTTAACTGATAAAAACACATAAATAAAAACTGAAACTATTGAAACTTTACCTTTAGTAGAGTAGTGCATACAGAATACGCTAAAAAATACGGTACAGTATAAATTTAAATAAAACAAGTAAACATGTTATACATCCATATCATATTTACTACTATTATTATATTTTATTTCAGACAATAAAAACGAATTACTACGTAATCAAACATGCTGGACAAAATACCGAGTCTCCTTTATATTTTGAGTATCAATGTCATGATCATTTCGTTACATGGGCACTCAAATTATGGCAGCTTTAATAACAATGATAATGACGAATCTAAACTAACAAAATTACGAGAATCAGCTATTGATATGAAGAAACAGACGAACTACTTAAAGCAAGACCAAAATTGTTTAAATCAAGACATAATAGATACAACGCCTCAATTTGGAGACACATTTGATTTTGTAATAATTGGTGCCGGCACGGCCGGTGCTACAATAGCAGCGAGACTGAGCGAAATTTTTACAAACAAAATATTGATGATTGAAGCTGGATCTCATGAAAACTTTTACATGGACATTCCCATAATCAATCCATTTCTACATTCGGACAATAATATCAACTGGAATTACGAAACTAAACCGTCCAACAGATACTGTCGAGGCACGAATGGAAAAAAATGCCTTTGGCCAAGGGGAAAAGTAGTTGGTGGCAGCAGTACTATAAACGGTATGATAGCTACTAGAGGAGGAGCTGAGGATTACGATCGTTGGGCAGATATGGGGAATGAAGGCTGGGCAGACAAGGACATTCTCAAATACT
>NW_012045998.1:0-2229 GCF_000956235.1 Wasmannia auropunctata
TCGTATACATCATTTCGCGAAGCGCAAGTTTGAAAACGAGTGCTACTTAGTGAAGTACGAATGCGAAAATGAAACGATTACTGAGTAGAAAATAAAAGAATATAAATCTATTTTGTCAGCACTGTTACGATAAATCAATTAGCATTTAAGTCGGTGCGAGGAATTATGATAGAAGCACAATAAAATAAAACCTAACTTCGAAGCTAGACCTAAAAACCATAAGGAACTGTACAATTCTTGGAATTTGTCAAAAGACTATCGCTGACGCAAAGCTAAGGAAATGATAACAAATGAGGATACCCGCAATTCAAGGATGCGAATGCATGACTGAAGGATGATCATTGCAAATGGGGATTTATCGGTTCCAAGGATCTAAGCCCTAGAGATTTCGCACGAAATTTTTTTGTGCGAATTCCCTAGGGCCTAGATCCTCGGAACCGATAAATTGTCAAAGGATGATATGGATGAGCGGCATTATTACAAATTATATAGAGATACGCATCGACACAATCTTTATAAGCGGGTAATCGACAAAATAAACCGATAATTATTCACCGTCGCACAGTGAAGCGAAAGATGGAAAAGACATAATGTTTACAGCTATTATAAAATCAAATATTTTACAGCACTATATATTTATCAAGAAATAATTGTATAAAGTTAATTCCATAATAATCCAATTCTCAGGTAGACATAATCGGTCCTTAGACGTCGATTCTATATCGATTAGACGTCTAATAGATATCGATTTGATGTCGATTCGATGTCTATAGACGATAAAAGTCTGCCGGGGTTAGTTTTCATTCAAAATTGTTACAAAGAACTTATATAAATTAGTACAGATTAGTATAATTATTGACGATCCAATGTTGTACTTTATATCAGAGTGGAAAGTTACTTTTTAAAAGTAACTGGTTGTCGTTACTCGTGACCGAGTTAAAAAAATAACTTACCGTTACTAGTTACTGATTTTAAAAAATAACTCGTTATTGTTACCGTTACTTAAAAAGTAACGATTCGTTACTTTTCCGTTACTCTTTTAATGCTGATAATCAATTTAAATAATTTAAGATATAATTTTTTGTTTTAGTATTAATAAAAGCAATACAACAATGACACTAGACCGATATATAAAAATACAACTAGGAAAATGAAGGTCTTTTCGATATGAGCTAGAGTTTCCAGCTTCGTGCTTAAAATTTTGATATAAATTTGTGTATACATCATATTGAATTTAACCAACTACGCGCCAATTATATAAATTTTCGATTTTTGAAACGCAATTCAGCTGATATTTTTCACAATAAATTTTTTAATTATAACACCGATCAACTTTCGAAAAAAAAGAGAATAGAGTTCAATGTCAAACTTAATTTTTAATATCATTAAACTTAATTTACTATTCTCTTTTTAGAAAAACAAAACAATCGTATGAAAGTAGTTTACAAATATCATAGCCAAATGTTTCAAATTGCTTCAAAAGTTATTGTAATATTTATATTAATACATACAAGCACCTGCACTGGCAGAAGATATTTCAAATTATGGTGAAAGTCTCAGAGATCAGATCCATGACTATGGCAAGCCGTTTTACTTTTTAATGACATAAAAAAAATTTAACCTATTGTGAAATTCTGAAAAAATATTTGTCTGAAAGATATTACGTTTCTTATTAATGAATTAAAATTATGTCACGACATAATAATAATTCAACAATTTAAAATTATGTCGAAACATGTAATAGAAATTTGGAACTATTATTATGTTTTGACATAATTTTAATTCGTCGAATTATTATTATGTCGCAACATAATTTTAATTCATCGAATTATTATTATGTCGCAGCATAATAACAATCCCGCAAATTAAAATTATGTTGCAACATAATAATAATTCTGAATTTCTATTATGTCTCGACATAAATTTAATTCATCGAATTATTATTATGTTGCGACATAATAAGAATTTCGCGAATTAAAATTACGTCGCGACATAATAATAATTCTGTGAATTAAATTTATGTCCCGACATAATAATAATTTTGACTTTTTTCTGTATCTCTAACATGATAATAATGTAGTAAATTATAATTAGGTCTAAACTAAGATGAAAATAATTTTTATTATGCTTGACATAATTTTAATTCGTCGAATTATTATTATGTCGCGATATAATCTTAATTCATTAATAAGAATCATAATCTTTTAAACAAATATTTTTTAAGAATTT
>NW_012045999.1:0-684 GCF_000956235.1 Wasmannia auropunctata
TTTCAGATCAACGATATTTTTATTATTTACCTTAATCACCGTTTGACGGCGTTTGCGGTGCAGGCGTAACTTTAGTGCCATAATGTACCTATTGCGTTGTAAAACAAAAATTAAAAAAAAATATATTTTCTACATCTGGATCATTTTTGAAGTAAATTTGAAATGTTATTTATAAAAATTCCCAAATATTTTATAATCGTATTTCAAGACCAGAATACCCTTTCAATTTTACTATTTTAACGTTAAATAGCATGTTAAAAACTAAATCATCTGCACGTGAAATTATAATTTAATTATTCAAAAATTTACAGAAATTTTGCCAACTGGCCAAAGGTGCGGTATAAACAATAATAGCAAAAAATTATTCTTCCGATACTTACCGCAATAGTCAGACCGCACGAAAATAACGCACGACGTGTGATAATGTATATGGACGTCGTTGATCAATTGAGAATAATTATTAATGTCTATTCCCTCTGCCACCTGTTTGGTGTTCAACACGAGGAAGAGCATCGCGATCAATTGCACTATCGTATACATCATTTCGCGAAGCGCAAGTTTGAAAACGAGTGCTACTTAGTGAAGTACGAATACGAAAATGAAACGATTACTGAGTAGAAAGTAAAAAAATATAAATCTATTTTGTCAGCACTGTTACGATAAATCAATTAGCAATTAAGTCGG
>NW_012046000.1:0-1149 GCF_000956235.1 Wasmannia auropunctata
TAGTTTTGTTATTTACTTCTAGCGACAACTCGTAATAATATTTTTTTATTATAAGAGTTTTATACTTTATACATCTAAAACAAGTTTCATCCGAGCTGGCGCTTAAATAAAAGAAGTTAGTAATACTGCGCTTTAGTGAAATTAAATGAATGTGGGGTGCTTCAATTTAAAAGAAAACATTGCATAAAAATGCAACGTATGTATAGGTGCGGTAAGGATGTAGTAGTAAACATCATCACATCGCTGTATGTACATCAATATCGCACGCTAAAATATACACAAATCGTCAATAAAACAGGAATGCCACGGAGTTCGATCGTTCTTCGAGTATCACCTTACTGGAATATTTTAACATACATGCTTTCATAAATTGAATGTTTTTTTTTTTTTAAAGCTTATATCCTTAAGAATATCTCACATAAACGTTTGTTGGAAAAAATTGAAATTAGCCCGGGTATACAGGATATAATGACGTGATGTGCTCGACCGCAGATACAAATAACGCTCCTATTATAAGCGTTACCTGACCGACGTTATTCCTAATATTTTGAAACCATTCTAGAAAGTTCCTTTTTAATGGCAGAGCAGAATTTTGTTTGCCACTGATTGTGAGTTCACTTTGACACACATTTGAAATTTTAACATATTATACCAAAAAATATTTCAAAACTTTAAATAGGTTTTTTTCAAAACCGTGTTTTGGAACATAGTGATCACGATTTCAAAAAAATTACTAGTCCGATTGATTTCTACTTTTACAGATAGGAATCCTTAGAAAACATGTCATTATAATTGACTAAACCAGTATCAATCTGTATATATATCTATTTTGATTCTGACAATTACATATTTTCTGAGTTTAACTATAAAAGTAGAAATCCTTCGGACTAGTACTTTTTTGGAAATCGTAATCACCATGTTCAAAAATATTTTTTAATTTTTATATTTTTCTGAAAGTCAAATAAGAAGAAAAGTGTAAGTAAAATTCGAATGATTTTTTCAAACTGCCGTCATTTTTTTTAAATGTGCAATATCAATTATCCAGGTTTAGACAAGAATTACAAGTCTATTTATTAAAAACAGCCACATATTTTGCTTTCAGATCAACGATATTTTTATTATTTACCTTAATCACCGTTTGACGGCGTT
>NW_012046001.1:0-333 GCF_000956235.1 Wasmannia auropunctata
CATATTAATAATTTATTTATATTTTAAGACAATGCTAGAATCTATTTTACCGAGAATGCAATAATTTTTATATATAATGGTTTTGCATTATTACTTTTGTAGATTTAAATTGATAGATGTCCTTTTAGGCACGCAGATGAAATTATTATGTATGAAAAACGTAAACTATTTAGGAAATTTTAGTTTTGTTATTTACTTCTAGCGACAACTCGTAATAATATTTTTTTATTATAAGAGTTTTATACTTAATACATCTAAAACAAGTTTCATCCGAGCTGGCGCTCAAATAAAAGAAGTTAGTAATACTGCGCTTTACTGAAATTAAATGAATGT
>NW_012046002.1:0-816 GCF_000956235.1 Wasmannia auropunctata
GAAAACCGGAAGCGGAGGTCCCTGATAGGATAGATGGATAGGGTGATGGCGGCGTGTGTGTGTGTGCGTATGCAATAGGATAGAGTAGGTTAGAGATAAGAAAGTAGCGTAAGTTAGAAAATAAGTTGTTAGGATAAGGCGGTAGAATGTAAGTGATATTGTAAACTAAATTATAACCCTAAGGGAAACCAATAAACTATATATATACATATATTTGCAATACATGATTTAATAAATAGTAATATTATAAAATTATGCCGTTATTATCAAAGAAAAGAATTGTTTATTTGTTTAATGTAAATAAAATTTTTTTTTAAATATAATAAGTTTAAGTTGAAGATTTTTATTATTATTTTATATATTTGCATTCAAACATCTTTAATTAAATAGTTTATCTTATAATTTATATTATATAAATAGGTTTTATTGTTGTTAATATTTCATAGAAAAGTCCCATTTTTAAAAATAATATAATATGTATGTACAGTGAGGTTCAATGAATCGCTGGGTCACATAGATTGGTGATTTTACCGACAATATCTGATTTGTCACCCAATCAGCACATAATATTTTTTAAATGTTTCTTAAATGTTTTTTTAATGTTTTTTAAATGTTTTTTTCATTTCCTGAACTCATTAAAAAATATATATATATTTAACATTTATTTAATATTTTTTTTAATTAAATATTCGTTTAGAATAATGATTTCTAAAAAACGTTTTTTAAACGTTTGTTTAATATTTTTAAAATATTTATTTAACGTTAATTTTACATTTAAAATAATGATTTGAGTATACATTTTCTAAACGTTTATTT
>NW_012046003.1:0-4886 GCF_000956235.1 Wasmannia auropunctata
TACTACTAGTATTTCGAACAAAATAATTTAATTGAGTTGGTTTAGTTAATTCTTAATTTAAAAATTTTGATAGTTGACATGAATGAACTATACCTTTCTTTGTGCAACTAAAGAATTGTTGAATTAACTATTGGATCAAACAACTATACAAATTTAGTTCAATCAATTTTTTTTCTCAGTGTAAATAATTTTTTTCCGCGAGTTCATTTGGAAAAGTAATATTTCCTGCAAAAATTCTATTTGAGCGACACGACCTTTTCGAAAAGGTACTAGGTACATTCTTCAATCAACGTTGAGTCAGAATATAACAGAATTCCGAGGACACTTTCGTCAAGATAAATCGGGTGACGAGAACAGAGCGAGAGTACTTGATGAAAAAGACGAGAGGCGAAGAGAGGCAAAGAATTGGCGCGCGCGCGCGCGCGCACGCTTCATATAAATTCTCCTTCTGTTGCTTTTTCTGTCGTCGAGTGGACGTCGAACGCGAAAGGGGCGGCGATAAACTTCGCGAACAGATCGTACGCACGATCGTTTGTGATACATATATACATTCGAAGCGTATAGCGGTGCCAATAAACGCGCGGTAGGTACGCCAGAAAATTGATGTCTATCGTAATGTCTACATTACGTACCGCGCAATTTTGCGCGCGCCCCGATCGAAGGCCCGGTACGGTCGGGAGAGAGTGACAGACTCATCAAGCGAAATTAATTATGCATCACGCTCGTTAGATAACGGGATCATCGATATCAATCTTGTTGCGGTGTGTTATCAGCGCAATTACCATAAATCGGAGACAATGCCGACTGTCGCTTGTTATCGCGATCGTGCTCTCTTTGTTAGCAATTTATCTGAAATTTTTCCGCGTATTGCGCGCGATAGTGCGTGACTAACCACGCGCGCATCGCGGGATATTTACGACACGCTATAAAAACGTCCGCGCGTCCGGCGAATTTACTCTACTATACTCTGCCGGCCTGCGAACTTTCCACCGAGTTGTAAACTTTAACAGCGACTTTGCCTGTCTATCGCTAACGGTTCGGATCGTAACGAGAAAAGCGCGAAACTCCTGCGCAGGTATGTCGCGCAATTATAATAGTTTCCTTTTTTTTTCCTTGCCGCTGCGGCAAATAGCTTCGTTTTAAATATCGATTTATCAAACAGTTGTAAATGATAGAATTATCAATTACAGCCATTCAGAATGATAACAAAGGGAACCTGGAATATTAAATTCTATCGGGCTTATTATAGCATCGTGAATGAATCGAAATTTGTACTGCCGTTCAATAGTAGCTCTGGTCAATTGATAAGTTCGAAATGGAAATGGTTCGGACTAATCGCGCCCCCATTAAAATGTAGATGCGCATATTAAAGCACGTGTACAGTTGTGGACACATCGGTTGCGACACTTTTTTCATAGGTTTCTAATATATGTTTAATATACATAATATATATTTTATAGATAACTAATATTTTGCAAATGTGAACCACGATGTACTATCTTTAGTCTAGAGACAGTATAACACCAATCGTGGTCCGCATTTGCAAAATATTAGAGCGTTTTGAAACCTATAAAAAAGAAAGTGTCGCAACCGATGTGTCCATGACTGTACGTACCAATTCATTACAGGTAAATTTATAAACGATGGAAGTTAACTCGGAGCGTTTACCGGAACATTTTTCGAAAAATCGAAGTCACCTCGCGGATCGTTATAATCGCGTATGACCACCCGGTACTTTTAATAACATTTTTCCCTGAATATGGGGCCGGGTATATACCCGCCGTTCCTCTCCCTCCAACCGCTTCCCCACTTTTTACATATTTTCCCAACGGTTCTGGAATTTTTATGAAAGTAAGTCGCAGATCCTTTATATACGCGGCCCACACGATAAATTGTTATATTAATTATGCGGTGTGTATCGATCCGCGCCAGTTCTTTGTCCAAAAAGCAATCGAATGTTTCGCGTGATCAATGACCCTGTTTCTTTGTTGCCTTTTACAGCCTCGTCACATTTTCACCAAGCATATAAAACAAAATAATAATAATAATAATAATAATAATAATAATAATAACCTCAATTAATTTATCGCTGATACACCATCGTGGTATACTTATGTCGAAAAATATATGGTTTAACATATGCGCGACATGACAAGCTCAATCGACATCGATGATACCAAATGAGTACCTGATGGCAGCCGCAAGTTTGCGTGCGAATTGAATCCGCAGGCTGATTACGCGTCGATTATGCTAATCTCGCTCGCTAATCTCCCTTGCGTGAAATCGCATGTCGCACGCATTGTCGCGAGAGTACAATTACTATAGTTTCCATCCCCGCTATGCATGCTTTCCCCGATAACGGATTTGTTAATGCACGGTCGCTTAGAGATTTTTCATCGCACCGCGACGCGACTGGGAGGAACGGGGATATAAGTTGAAGGAGGGTGGAGAAAGAGGATAGACCGGGGCGGCCGGAAACTTGGCGATTCTCAATTTTCCAAAGCTTACATAGAGCTCTCCGCGAGAGAGTAGCGGTCCAAAGACACCTGGGGTACCGTCGGTATACACGACGAAAACTTTCTCGAACTTTCGCCCGAGGAACAATCGAGAGATGCATAATATCCGCGTTAGTGAATATATACGGGGAACGTTCCCAAGATGCACGGAAGGCCGGGGGAAAACGTAAACTCCAGGGAAAATCGTGTGGAATTTATCGAGGCGAGATTATGCGTTTATACGAGTTATTTCGCCGTGAGCAGCGCCGGAAATGAAAAAAAGAAAAAAGAAGGATACCCGGTACCGAAAATCCGTTATACGTCGCGATGACGCGACGCAATTCCACGCGTGCATTTTATCGAGGTGATTCGCTAGTACGTATATGCGGCGTATGTATACCTGTATACAGCGTCGCTCTCTCCTCGCGTCGCTACGTCAAAGTAAGCGCCACCCGTCCAAGAAGTATGCAACAACTACTTGACACGTTGTATCCCGCCTCCCGAGGGTCTTAACGCCAAACAAGTTCGTCCTGATTTTGGCTGGCTCCCTAAAACGCCGAGAGAGAGAGAGAGAGAGAGAGAGAGAGAGGGAGAGAGAGAGAGGAGTAGACCCACGGTACTTTGCCGAGCTCCGTGCGCGAGACTTACAATTTACTACGGGACATTCTTCGTCTTTACGCTCTTTACGTTCCTCTTCGTGCTCTCCTCGATGTCTCGTTGGATACCGCGTCTCGCGGTCTTGGCGTACCTGCAGTTTCTATCATCTCGGACCCTCCTATCCGTCTGCCGCGCCGTTACGTTTTATACTGACGTTACGTCACCGTGCACGCGCGCGGTTCTATACTACAGGCGAGGTCTCGCGACGCTATTTTTCCTCCGAAACGCGTATCTGCGGCTCTGCCGCCCTTCCGGGGCGCGCGGGAGAAAACATGTCAACGGCGAAATAACGGGCGTGAGAGGCGGTCGTCCTGTGGGCGACCGTAACTCACGATTCCGCGAGGATTCGCGGATCGGAGCCGGTAAGATCCCCCTCGTAATACCCTGGAGGATCGAGAGAAAGAAATATATGTGTAAACCACATATGTGGGACAGTCGGGGCACGCAGTGCCGGAGGATTTGAACCGCCACCGTCTAGCCCCGTACGTTATTTCGAGATCTCCCTTCTTCTGCCGTTTCCGTTCTCTCGTTCTTTCTCGCTCTGTTCTTCTTGTTCGATTTCATTCGATACGCGTATCCGGATGGCTGATGCCGGCTTCCGCTATAAACAGGTCGGCCGATACTCGTCAGGCGGAATAAGATACAATCGAGATGAGGAATCAAGGAAAATGTAATTCTACGATACGAAAAAGAAAAAAAAAGTATCGTATGCTGTCTCACTGCGTAAAAATATATCTACCGGCGTGATGTTACCTTACTACAACAAGTAACACGCTATATCGGGTTACATCGATAAAATGCGTATAGAGTTCCGTTGTAATGTACACTGGACATTGTTATAGTAACTGATACAAGAATTTTACAATTAAAATTTTCCTTTTTGTCTTAATGTCGTCTCGCGTTATATTTCTCATATTCTTCGGAATATTCTCCTTTCCTTCTTTCGAGTATGATTTTCATCACATTAATTGCAAGACTTTAATTATATCTTCTTCCTAAATCTGAGTTAGTGAAAAATCTCTGAAAAGTCACTGATTTGAGTCAGTAGCTATAACCCAACCTAACTTAACGCCTTGCATTAGTTGCATTGCTAATAAGTGAAACAGAGCCGAATCTGCTGTGTAATTAGCGAGAATAGCGAAGTCTGTTAATTTGTCAATGATTACAGTAATTGTTCACTTATTTATTAATGATTTTCGAGAATTAATGAAGTTGAATTTCACTGATTATCATAGTGACATACTTGCGACTGATGATTCAATGAATAACCTCTGATAATCAGTGACTACACTGAGAAAAAAATTGATTGTACGAACTAAATTTGTATAGTTGTTTAATCCAATAGTTAATTCAACAATTCTTTAGTTGCACAAAGAAAGGTATAGTTCATTTATGTCAGCTATTAAAATTTTTAAATTAAGAATTAACTAAACCAACTCAATTAAATTACTTTGTTCGAAATATTAGTAATATTTACTTGTTTGCATGCTATTTAGTTATCCAAGTAATGTATTTATTTAAATTCCAAGTATCGAGCTGACTAAACGATGCTGATGAGAATAATAAATAATGTATCTTTAATAGAACGGTTGAGTTAAATACGATAAATTTTTGTTGAAACAAAATAGTTTAGTTAAAAAATAATATTTTGTTTATAATAGTAACAAATTATTTTGTGTCATCGTAGTAACGTTTAGTCGAACGTATCGGAAGATCGGAAGAGCACACGTCTGA
>NW_012046004.1:0-503 GCF_000956235.1 Wasmannia auropunctata
CGTCGCTCGTATCAGTGGTTTATGCACTTCACGAGTACTAATCTATAATTGACTAAATTTAAATCTTATATCTCAAAAAATATTGCTTAAAATAAAAATTTACAAATAACTTTTTTATTTAATTTTTTGAAGACTTTCATGCTATGATATTTTGATCCGCGAATTTCGGGACACCCATATATTTTTGAATATAATGTTTGTTTAATTAGTTATTACTTCTTATACATTCTTTTAATTAATAACATAAATATTATTTAATTTTTTAAATTAAGTTTATAATTTAATAAAAAACAAAAAAAGACTATGAGGAATCAGCGTGGTAAACAATGCGCAAATTTTACATTACGATCTTGTAATACGCACAGTTTTCCATCCGGCTATGGAACTGGTTGCAGGAAATTTTAGTTAACAAACACATTTAAGATCTTGGAGTAACAAATGACAGACTGAGCCTCATCGACATCGAATTTATTCGCTGAAATTTGATAATTTGCTACACTGAA
>NW_012046005.1:0-1320 GCF_000956235.1 Wasmannia auropunctata
CTATTATTCAACGACAAACTGAGAAATACATGGGCCATGCAATCAGGCCAATACATGATATAGAAAAAGACAGTATTAATATTGTGCTAATCAATAGTCATTCTGCATTTGACTCTGGGATCCCATTGCCGCCAAACGCTCTGGAGATTGCAGGACTGAATGCTCAGATCGTGCAACCGATTGCCGGCGAGGTAGTCGTAACGTATCCCGAGGTAAAAGCAATTATTCTTCTTATTTGAAAAGCAAAAATTGTAAAAAGGTATTTGCCAAAAACTGCATACTGAGGAAATGGAAATTTGATGAAATCTTGACATGAATTTAAATATAATATAATTATGGAACTGTTATTTATATTATAATATTATTTATATTATAATATAGTTTTAGCTATTCAGTAATTACTATTTGATTTTTTTTATTAAGCACAGGATGATTTACAATTATAGAGAGTAAATATTATGTGGCAAATTGCTAAATTTACAAACTTAAAATATTTCTTAAAATAATATTTATAAAAATTGATAAAGATTTTTAAAGAGAATGTTATATGAAGCTCATATGAATAAATTTGATAATGACTTTTTGTTTAAATAATTCGCTTGAAAGTATGCATTTCTATTTACGACTAGATATTTTGACAATAAGATATTTACGCTTATATATCGTATAATATTATCGAAATGTTTAGTTCACCATTATTTCGTAGAATATACGTACATTTCTTGACGAAGCAAAAAGTGGAGTTATCGTAATATCATTAGGAACAAATGTGAGATGGAAATTTATCGGACTAGATAAGATTGAGACCGTTATATTGGCTCTGTCAAAATTGGAGCAACGAGTGCTGTGGAAACTAGATATTAAAGTGCCATTTGAAATACCGAATAATCTAATGATTGTGAAATGGATGCCGCAAAACGAAATTCTGTGTACGTGATGTTTTGATTTTTATAAAAACACAAAGAACATATGAAATGCAGGATGTCCCGAAATTCGCGAATCAAAATAGCATAGCAAGAAAATCTTCAAAAAATGAAGTAAAAAAGTTATTTGTAAATTTTTAATTTAAGGAGTGGTTTTTGAGATATAAGTTTGAATTGAGTTTAAATTTAGCCATTTATAGATTATGATTAAACGGAAACATGTAAGCGCGTCGCTCGTATCAGTGGTTTATGCACTTCACGAGTACTAATCTATAATTGACTAAATTTAAATCTTATATCTCAAAAAATATTGCTTAAAATAAAAATTTACAAATAACTTTTTTATTTAATTTTTTGAAGACTTTCATGCTATGATATTTTGATCCGCGAATTTCGG
>NW_012046006.1:0-338 GCF_000956235.1 Wasmannia auropunctata
TGAAGCTGCTTTCTAGGTGTCTGAGTGCACCCGGGTCACCCGGCCCGGGTGTAGAATCTGAACGCAGCCTAAGATAGGCATAACCGCTCTCAAGATCCTCTCTGCTTGAACGCACGTCGACCAACCGATCCCAGTCCTGTCGACACGATCACGCGACTGCTTCGGCGATCTTCTCCCTCACTCCCCCTCCCCCCCCCAGTGTACGCGATCAAGCTTCGCGGAACCGCAGCACCAAGTCGGACGAGAAGAAGGTAACGCTTCTTTGCGCGCAAATCTAACTTGCAAAGCGCGTCCGATTATTTACGATCGCAATCGCGGCGTCTCTCCCGCGCGCGCGG
>NW_012046007.1:0-1446 GCF_000956235.1 Wasmannia auropunctata
GTGTGCTCTTCCGATCTGAGTTGATGTAATGTAATATGTTTATAAGAATAAAAGTCTCAAACTTAAAAATATATATTATAATTGTGTGAATAGTTCTTATTAATAATAAAGTACCTTTTTAAAGATAAGATAAAAAGATAACCCTAGTAAAAAAGAACTAGTAGTGAGAACTATACATTTTATTTTACAGTAAGATTGCCGATGTCAACAGCTGTTACTGATACCAGCGTTATCTTACTGTAAAGTAAAATGAGACAGTAATTCCCCCAAATGTTATTTCCGATATACGTCGCAGTAAACTTTCAGAGTGCTTTCGCATGCATATGACGTCATGGATTTTGTTGTCACATCCTGCTTCGATTACTGCGGCTAGCGAGGTGAGGCAGTTGCAGTATAAACATGGCGACGTCCGTAGAGCTGCACTTATAAGACGCAGAGTCAAATAAGGAGTATAAAATTTTCGTTAGCAGGATGCGGAGAAATTTCGAAAAGAAACTTAACTTATTTAATTTAACTTATTTTAGTAACTACTTGAATATATTATTTTTATTTATTCTCATATGAATTAAAGACAGGAAAGGTTTAAACAAATATGTGTAGAAAAAATCAAATTTAACGTCCACTATATCATTATATAATATTATATATAATATATCACACAATGTTTCCCTCGTAAAAAAGAACTACTAGTGCAGTAAAAACACTACTGAAATGTAGTATAGTGTCACTGCTATACCAGCAATGCCACTACTACATTTAAGTAGTGTTATCATTCCACTAATAGTTCTTTTTTACGAGGGAAACATTGTGTGATATATTATATATAATATTATATAATGATATAGTGGACGTTAAATTTGATTTTTTCTACATATATTTGTCCTCCCGCAACAATATGCTCTGTCCCCTTATATTCCTGTCCATGATTCTTAAGCGTTGGTCCGGTTTTTACGGGACACCCTGTGTATATATGTCGTTGGGCATTACACACATATATATATATATAGCACTGTTGGCAGCACTATTAGATTTGTGAAGGCGACAAGCGAAAGACGCAAGTTTTTATTTGAGACGCTTTTTTTACGTTCTAACAGCTTTTACTGCTAATTTATCGCTGCTTCTTATAATGTGAGTACTGCTTTATTATAAAATTAATTTGATATTATGTTTGGTTTGTCGAGAACTTAATTCTTGGCGTTGTTTAATGTGGCGATTAGAAATTCACTGTTACGAGACAGAAAATATTTCTTCTTTTGTTTTCATAATGCCAGTTAGTTTTCTCGATGCACTTATATATTTTTTAATCATACTAGCACTACAGACGCGCGCTTCGCGCGCGCTATTTAATTGCACTTTTACTTTTTACTATAATTGACTATTAATTATACATCAACCTCAATACATACAACTGTCAAAAATTAATGTAATGACAACTGCTCGAAGTTA
>NW_012046008.1:0-501 GCF_000956235.1 Wasmannia auropunctata
CAGTGCCGAAAAGGAACGTTCCGCCGTGCAGGACAAGGCCGAGATCGTCAAAATTTAATCTTATTAATTTTATAAATTTCAGAGCCAAGTCCTTGATATTCGGATTTATTTTTAAAAAATCTACTATATCTTTTAAAGATTTAAGCGTTACACTTTTAGATTTTAAGATGCTTAAAAAAAATTGGTAATGTGTCCTTAGACTATCCTCCCCCAAATCGTCTTTATAAAAAGATAATAATGATTTTGCATCGGGTTCAATTCCAATTACAAAGTTTTTGAAACGACTGAGAAGTTTGGAAACGTCGGAATCAAAGCGATGTCGCATTGATACGAGTACACTATCACGTACTTCAAAATACATTATTTATTATCTTTAAAATCGCATAATTATTAATATAACGTGGATTTTTTTGGGTATTAAAATCCATACTCACCTGATTTTGAGGTGTCGATTGCTCCACACAATCCACGCAAAAAACGCCGGGCCTGTATTATTATCGC
>NW_012046009.1:0-355 GCF_000956235.1 Wasmannia auropunctata
AGGACTTTGCGCACTCGTGAGAGAAGCCGGACGAGTAAGACGGCAGCGGAAAGCTCGAGGCGCGGGATGGTGACGCGCTTGAGAGGCGCCACTTTGCTTTTTGCAGCGATGAGCGAGACACGAATGGTGCCGTCGTTGGAGATGCTCCGGAGGTAGAGAACGGCACCGAGAGCGTCGTTAGACGCATCCAAGAAGCCGTGGAATGACGGAAGATGGGTGAGCCACGAGCCCATCGGGGGCAGCGAGAGAGAGGAAATTGCTCCGAGCTCGGCCTCGAAATCCATCCATCGTTGAGACCATAGCGGTGGCATCGGCTGATCCCATTCAATCTGAAGCCTCCAAAGATCTTGAATGA
>NW_012046010.1:0-575 GCF_000956235.1 Wasmannia auropunctata
ATAATTAAACATTGCAACACTGCAATAAGGCTAGTATATATATATATAAGTCCCATGGCAACGACCGTCGTGCGCCGCGGCGCGCCGAATGCAGCGCGCGGCGTAGCGCGGCGTTGCACGAATAATCGTTATTTTTAACAATGTTCCACCACTCCGATCGATTTGAAAAAAATATGTGTTAAAGTAGAGTATCTAGAGATGTTTTTGTGAAAATATAAAAGTGGTCACTCAAAAACATCACAAAAAAAAATTCATAAAGAATTAAAAAATTTTTTTATCGGTTTTATTTTTATCATAAAAATTACAAAAAATTTTCTTAAACTTACCTAAACAATGTTTACAACATATATTTTTTTCATTAAAATCGATCCAGCCGTTTCCGAGAAAAATCACTTTTTTTATTTTGCTTTCCCCCTCCATAACTCCTAAAAAAATGCAATTTTAAGGCTAATTTTTTAGGAAGTTTTATATCTCAGGGGTGCCAACTAATGACACCAATTTGAGCTCGATTGGTGCGGGGGCAGATTTTGATGCTTATTCCGCTATGCCCATTGAAGAACAAACGGATATGAGAA
>NW_012046011.1:0-803 GCF_000956235.1 Wasmannia auropunctata
ATGTCGGTAATGACAAATCGGTTCTTTTTTAGAACTGCTTTAACTAAATACGGACCCTTGTATTTTGGCACGAGTTTCTGATTTGATCCTGGCTTATGTTGAAGGACCTTTACTAGCTACAAAATCACCCGCTTGATACAATATATTCTTTTTATGACGCTTATTATATTGCACTTTATTATATTCCTGCAATCGACGGTTCACAATTTTCGCAGAATCTCTCAATTCCTTGCGTTCCTTTTCAAAATTTACATCAAAGTCTCGTGTCGATAAGTGCGCGTAAGCTCTCGTCTCCCTTATACCATTGTTCGTAGCCCAGTAACAATTTGCTTGGAGTTGTTCCAATTGCTTTATTAAGGGTGTTATTAATCACATATTGAGCCCCGCCTAAGATATCCTTCCACTCTGATGGATCTTCGGCCATCTTAGCCAGCGTGGACTTTAAGAATCGATTTACTCGTTCCACCTGGCCATTAGCCCAGAGGGATGCCACTGCCGTTAACACATGCTTTATATCATTTTCTTGTACAAAGGCCAAGAAACTGCCCGAGGTAAAAGCCGTACCTCTATCACTAATTATTATTTGCCTCGGTCGGCCGAATAGATCAAATAGACCAGATAGACGCTCAATAGTTTCCGATGAACCTGTAGATTTAGTTGCGAACAACCACACAAACTTAGTGAAAGAATCAACAATAACCAGTACATATTTAAATTTATCTTTAGTTTTTTCTAAAGGACCAAAATGGTCCACATGTACCGTTTGTAAAGGTTCGGATTCTTTTTTAAATACCAGCAGTTCA
>NW_012046012.1:0-353 GCF_000956235.1 Wasmannia auropunctata
TTAAATTTGACAAACACATCATATAATATATATTAGCTTAATTAAAATTATTATAACTTTCAAAAATAAATTTATAATATTTTTGATTCTTTTCTTTATTATATATTAATATATAATAAATATAGTACGTAAAATTAATAAAAAATTAAATAAAAATTTTTAGTGATTGATTATTTTATTTTAAATAATAATATTTGACAATTATAGCTGTATCATTGCTGTTTGTAATTGTTTTTAGCTTAAATGCATTTATAAATAAACGGGAAACATTTATAATAAATATTTATTGATAAACGTTTATAAATGAACGGAATAATGTTTAGGGAGAAATTTAGGGTTTTTTCGGAATTCAC
>NW_012046013.1:0-911 GCF_000956235.1 Wasmannia auropunctata
TTTATTCGTATAAGTGTGCCACTTTCTTTTACTAAAATCTTAGTAAGAAGAATTTTCATAAACGAGAAAAATTATTATAAATTAACTAAACGCATGAAAGACAAAACCAAATTTATTTTGCGATAATAATTGTCGAAGAAAAACGAGAGAGAGAGTTACCTTGGTTTTCGAAAGAGAGAGAGAGAGAGAGAGAGAGAGAGAGAGAGAGAAAGTAGCTGAACGAATTATATCACCTGATAGAATCAAGTTCTCAAGCTGCTGTAAACGAAATTCGTCAGCTGTCATGCTCGGTGATTAAAATATGACACAATACATCCATACATTTTATTTAATCCCGCGCGCCCCAGAGTTCCTGCTTTTATTTCGGGGAAATGTCAAATATATACACTGATATATATGGGGCAAGGGAATGTCGGGAATGACCTACCCATGCTGCACTAACAATAAGAGGAAAAGATTTTATTTTTCCAGTTGAATTTTACAGTATTTATCGAACAAAGTACGCGACAATATAAAAATTATTCGCTTTATACTGATGTGCAAGATCGTCGCAATTATGATTCACTGAAGGCGAAACAATTTTAATGAACAGACGGGCTTATGCTTATATGTTTATAAAAACGTAAATGTAATTCATGAAAAATGTGTTTGAAAAAAAGGTATGCAAAAAAGGTATAATAATTAAATACATTATCTCGATGCAATACGCGGAAAGAACAATTTTGCTGAATCCAGATCTGAAAATAATTTTTGTTCAATAATCAAAATAATTTTGTGCGAAAGTCAAAGTGACTGTTAGGATCGAAACGTTTTATAGCAATGCTTATCAGTTTTAACATTTCAACAAATTATTTTGATGATTCAACAAAAAATTATTTTCAGATCTGTTTTTAGTAAAATTTTTAGATCTT
>NW_012046014.1:0-381 GCF_000956235.1 Wasmannia auropunctata
AAAAACATGTACCAGAAAAAACATGTATCGCAGAATGACTTATTAGAATTTTTAATATTTTCGACGTTTAACCATCATCTTACGTCTTTGATATGAGATCACATAAGGAGTTTGCGAACAATACTTTTTATCGAAATTGAAGACCACGGATTTTAAAATTTAGACTGCTATTATGTAAAATGCGAATTGTAATGCGTATCAAGTTTTGTTATGTTCTTTAATTTTATGTTAAGCACGAATTAATTTATTGTAACATTGAAAATGACTCGTTCGGGGTCGAAACGTTTGTTATTCAAATAATAAATTTGTTAAATTAATAAATACATATTGGAGCGATATAACACCCAAGCTTTGGCTCGTTGGCCCCTTTTTTACTTCTTT
>NW_012046015.1:0-777 GCF_000956235.1 Wasmannia auropunctata
TGGCCTGAAAAAGTTTGCTTTTGTATCCAGGAGAACGTTTGAACGATATTTTTAAAAATTTGTGATTTTAATCTTTATTTTATAATAAAACGATACAAATATAAATGTACATTATTTTTATTAATTTTTATTATCAAATTAGCTTACAAAAAAAGTGGAAAATAATTCAAAAATGCACGGTATTACTTTTTCTTTTATGTTCATAAGTACTTTCCCTCAATAAACCCCAAATATAGTCTCCCATCATATTTTCATTGTATTGGCCTTGATAACGTTATTCGAAGTTCATGATATCTTGATGGAAACGTTCTCCTTGCTCTTCTGAATAAGCCCCCATGTTATTTTTGAATTTATCTAAATGAGCATACAGCATATGTACTTTTAAGGTGTAAGGACGTACAAAATAAAGGCCAATTTTAGGAATCTTTTTCCAAGCGTATACTAAAACCGGTCAAAATTTAATATGAAGTACATTATTAGTTATTTTCGAAGGTACAAAAAAACATTATTTCAAAAGTTTTTTTACAAAATGGCGGTCCATTTTGTGTCCGGGTTAGGCGATGATGCGATTATGTGGAGCCCCCTAAACGGGCGAACCGGCTGCTCCGGCAGATTTGAGTCTGGAACAAAAAACTAAATTTTTTCTTTAAATATATATCATAAACTAGTAGACTACGTAGGGAAATTCGAAAATACCTTTTTTTCGAAAAGTGAGCATATATGAAAAGAAAGTTCATTTTTCACATAAAAATTGCGTAATAAATGTTTTATAAACAA
>NW_012046016.1:0-533 GCF_000956235.1 Wasmannia auropunctata
GAAATTCGGTATGAAAATGGCTTTAGTTCATGAAAATTTATGGGCAACTGTTGAAGGATATACTGAAGAAGATTTAACTTCTGCGGCTGAAAAGAAACGGAAGGATCAAAAGGCTTTGGCCAAAATATGTTTAATGGTCAAACCTTGTGCTTATGCATACGTTAGATCAGCGGAAAATGCAAGAGAAGCATGGTTGAACTTACAAAAGGCTTACGAAGATAAGGGATTATCGAGAAGATTGACTCTATTACGTACACTCGCTGGAATCAAGCTGCAGACTTTCAAGAACATGGAATCATATGTAAATGAAATCATGTCGATTTCACAGAAACTGGCAGATATGGATGCTCCTTTAGACGATGAATTCATTGCAGTCATAATGTTAAGCGGACTTACAGAAGACTACGATCCTATGGTTATGGCGTTGGAAAGTGCGAATTTAAGGCTCTCGAGTGATTTCGTTAAAGCAAAGTTATTGCAAGATATAAAACAAGACTCTTCGAATTCAGGTGAGAAAGCACTTTATACTAAAA
>NW_012046017.1:0-1012 GCF_000956235.1 Wasmannia auropunctata
AAGGTGCCTTTTCATGCTGACGCTCAACGCTAATTTTTGGC
The DNA here is from genome assembly GCF_000956235.1 of Wasmannia auropunctata. Taxonomy (NCBI): domain Eukaryota; kingdom Metazoa; phylum Arthropoda; class Insecta; order Hymenoptera; family Formicidae; genus Wasmannia; species Wasmannia auropunctata. Next base: position 42 of record NW_012046017.1, read on the forward strand.
GTCAAAATTACGTGATTATAGTTGGCTTACACGAAAAGCGGCAATATCAAGTTTAACGTCAATCGTATCATTCGTATCTAAAATGTTCAGAACAAAACAGCAACAACCTTTGACGCTGAAGCTGAGAAAATCCAGCTTCTTTTTTTGACGCTAGCGTCAAAGTCGAAGTCACGTGATTACCAAAAATCCAACATGATTTCTTTACTGCTTACATCTTATTGCTTAAGTTTTTCTATGTGCCACGGCTCTAACGCTAAAACGAGCGTCTCCTGAATTTGCATCTTTAAATCATGTATTTACGGTAAAAAAAACAATAGAAATCCCAAAATATTTCTTGTGTAATACAAGTTCTTTTCTCTAAATTATATTTTAATCAAACAAATATTACAAAAAAGTAGAAAATTTGATTCTAAAGGAAATAAGTAAATTTTTCAGCGTTTTAAAATTTTATATTAATGTTCTTCCAGTGGAGAAAGTAAATCTAATTATAAGTAACATATTATTAGTTAAAAAATTTTGTATATGACTATATAACATGTTATTTTAAGTAATGGTTATAGTAATTTATAGTCATTTTAATATTGTTACAATATAATTATTAAAATCAAATGTAAAGATGGAGGTGACTCATATTTGAAACAAGCTTATATCGACATACTATAAGAAGTATGTGAACATTTTAGTGACAACCTCTGATAAAACTATAAGTTATCAAAACAAGATATCAGTAAAAATTAGCATTTTTTACAAAAAATAGCTGGAATGAAAATGATAATAAACATGTCTTGAAAATCTGAACATTAATGTTTTTGAAGTCGCTGATTTCAAATTCGCACTCGTTGGAAAATTATAAATGGCAGACCCAATATAACGTTCAAAATAAATATGAAAAGAAATACTGAATTCTGATTTTAATTAAGCTTTGCAAATAGACTGGAATTTATAGTTTTTATATTTAAGATTGTTTTACA
>NW_012046018.1:0-9210 GCF_000956235.1 Wasmannia auropunctata
TCCTTTAAATCAATTTTTCTTCCGTAAAGATATAATTAGATTATTTATCACTTTAATTTTTTAATTATTAACTCGTTAATAAAATTATTAAATTTCATAAAATCTTCTCCAGCGAGAATTAATAAAAAAGTAAGATAATTAATTATTTTTTAATTTGACTAAATTTATTAATATATATAATATTAAAATCTCGATTAGAATAGTGCGTGAAATAGTTTTTAAATTTTCAAAAAAGATATGAACATCACGTATTTAGAGACGTAGTACGTCTTCAAATATGTACGAACTGAAAAAAAACTTGTAGACATATCCAGACTCAACACGCATGCTAAGAGATGTCATAAACGTCTTTGTTGTTCTCTGGTGAATAATAAACCAATCAAATTTAAATCTGTCGAAATAATAACGTTTAATTTAACGAGTGATATGTATCTATTTTGCCAGATTTACGTGACACATTTTGTGCTGATTTATTTTCGAGATAAACTTTTATGAAGTGCTATTATACGCCGTCAGCACACAGGATCTGACACATACAAATTGATATTTCAGTAAGTCCGACTTCCTGTCACTTTAAACTATGGGCAAAACTAAAACGTGAGTTTTCATGGTTATGTAGTGATAAAAAGCGAAAGATAGAGCACTGCTATGTATACTGGACGTATATGGTCGTGCTACGTTCAGGTCATAGGATCTCGAGACGTAAAGAAGTCGACGCAAATAGGATGTTCTTCCAAGAGAGAAAACTCCGCAATCTTTATTGCTGTATCTTTTTTTTATACTTTTACTGACGATATAACCAAGGTATCTAATTAAATATAGAAACATAGCACATACACAACTCGTGCAAATGTACGAGATATAAAAGATCTTTTATTTTTTTAATTTTGATTAGAAAGGACATTAGTAATTGCAATTAAACAGATTAATCATTGTGTGAAGGATACAGAATTGAAAAACGTTACATGATCATAAAAGTAGACTATTTTGCTTTAAAAAAAATAAGATTTAGACGGAAATGTATATGTGATCCCTAATTATTATGAGATTATAATAAATTGTGAATTTTAATATGAAATATTACAATGAGACGGAACTTTGTAAAATTAAGAACATTTTTTAATTTTTTAAGAAAATTAAAAGATATTTTTAAGGGAATGTAACATTAAAATCTCTAAGATTCTGCAGATTAAATATTGCAGATTAATAATGCATATAGAAAATATAAAAGGATGTAAGCTGAAAAAATTCAATTATAAATTCTTCAGTTACACAAAAAATGCATGCTTTTATCTAATGAATATTTTAGCTCGTGTTTTCCTCTGTGAAACAGATTTTATAAATGATTGGAAGCGATAACATATTCAATGCGGTAGAATCCCTTTGTTAAAATAGCTAAGAGGAATTTAAAAGAGGAAATGCTATAAAAGGAAAGAACGAAAATATGCTATGAAAACAAAGAATTTGTTCAACCATATTACGGCTTGAATTTTAATATGCATGATTTATTTTACATTTCATAATTTCGTTTATTTTCTAGTAATGAAATGCCACCTCGAGTTTATGAAATATTTGCATACATTAAAACAAAACTAGCAAAAATGAACAATTTATAAAAGTGCTCTCTGCTAAAAGCGTGAGGTAGCATGCGAATCCAATAAGAAAGATTTTTCAATTTCTTTTTATTTCGTTTCCATTCCAGCTGATATTATATATGTATATACAGGGTGGATGCTAAGTAATATAAAAGATTTTCAGGAGTAATCACATAAATTCAAGACAAAAAACTCTTCATATGACCATATGTCCGAAACGGTTTAGTTTCGAAGATACAGAGTGTTAAAGTTGAAAGAAAAATTTCGAAAACCAATCAGGTTATTTTGATGAAACATACACAAAGCTTCATCAAAATAACCCGAGGGGTTTTTGAAATTTTTGGGAAAAAGCGAAATTTTTTCTTTAACCTTGACCTTATATAAAACTAAGCCATTTCGGACATATCGTCATATGCAGTTTTGAATTTGTGTGAGAGTGTCACCCCTCAAAATCTTTTACATTACTTGGTATTCACCCTGTATATATACGTACATATAATATATACATATATATGAACTTAGCAATATTACACCAAAAAGATTTTTAGAGAATATAATCGAACATCGTCGCATATACTGTTTTTTACGCTTTTTTTATCTTTTTTCGATATATAAGAATTTAGACATTATATATTTATTATTTAAGTGAATTTTCTTGTAACACGAACGTCATGATCTTATGATCTGTAAGTTATGATTTATCCATTAATTAATCGTTTGTATGTTGATGTTATAGAAGAAGAGGAGTATCGCTGCTAATATATTATTTTTTATAGTCACAGAAGCTTTGATTAATTTAGGATTAAGCGTTTGATAGGGAAAATTTAATAACTCGCCTAATTATAGATTGATTCAGAATTATATACTGTAAGTAAATTGATAACAATGTTTAATTCCACAATCAATTTTAAAACGAATGTTAACGCATTGGAATGAATAACGAGTAACATCTGTTTTAACATTTCACGAAGGAGCATATCGTAAACGTAACTCAAAGTACACTTCTATGGAAAAGTTGTTCAAACTTGTTGCCCTCTGGCTTTTCACATGTAATAAATCTGAGGTGAGACAGTACGTTAATGCATCCTACGTTCTCAATTTCTCGACGCTTTGACTGCAAGGTCTCACAAGTTAAGTAAATAGCACATTATGGTTTGTTTCACATTTAAGCGAGCCAGCATTTGCAATCTTAAGCGTCGCTAAATAACACATCTCTTCAAGAAAATTTAACTACAAAATGTATATTATATTTTTTAATGTTTAAAATAAAACATTAATCAGAACTGTAAATCGTTTATCAAAATTGTGTAAAAATCTTTTTAAATATTTCTTTAAAGATATTACATACAATCTTTTAAGTAACTATTTAAATAGTAATTAAATAATAATTTAGATAAAACATAGAAACATTTTCTCGAATAATGTACGATATGTGTGCAAATTTTCTATTAGGACAATTGTTGAGAAGAAAATTTTATTTATGTCGGAAAAATTGATATAATGAAAGATATCATTTAGCACTTCTCTTTCATTTCATTGATACTGAGCTGATTGTGCGAACAGCATGTTCTTGTTAACTTTCATAGAGTATATCGTTATTGGAATAAAACAAAGTATACACTACATCTTACGTCGATACGCCGTTCAGGCCGCAACTAAAATGCCTTGTTTGTTTTATACCCGTGTCTATCCGAACCAAATGGGCGTAACGATCCGCAAATAACTCATCAAAATCCTTTTACTTTTTGCTCAAACTATGATAATACACTTCAGTTGTCGCACTTGTTCCTCAAACAAATTATCATGACATAAAAGATATTTAACGAAATCAATCCTATTTTTTCTTATGAAATAGCTACGTATACATTTGATAAAACGCAAATATTTCATTTAATACAATTGCAACGCGATCATTGCCAGTTTATAATATAATGAAGGATTTTATGCTAGTTTAAAGCTATCAATTTTTTTCTAGAAATGTATTTGAGCACATAATTACATTTATTCATCGTAAATACGTATATAAAAGGCAAAATATATTTAGACTGAAATTCCGATACGGAATTTACTTCAAATGCCGATACTGTATTGAAACGTACAGCATGTCTATCTAAATTTGTTAAACATTGACCATTTTCATATACAGCGAACGAATCGATTCCAAATCTAGTTGAAATAAAACTGCTTTAATCAAAATCTATATATTCTTTTAAATTATTATTTTCCACGGAAAAAGGATATCGAAATTCGCACCGATCAATTACGCAGATTCAATATATATAATTATTGATTAATCTCGTTAAAAAAAAAGCTCGGAAAATATTTTCTAGCATAAAAATAAATATTATCAATGAAAAAATTCGTGAAAAAGAAATGTACCTACGCATCATTTGCCTTCACGTCCTGTCGCTCCTATTCTCGTCTGTTTTTCAATGGTAGTTCAACGTGTAAGTAATCAATCACGAGTAATCAAAGGAATCTTGAACTAAATTTGAAAACCAGGACATTCGGAAAACCAGGAACGTAAAAACACTGGCGTACGCGTTTGCAAAATAAAGCAACGAAGAAAACGCGACCCGCTTTGATATTCTGCACTTGAAAGATTGTGACTGAAAGAAAAAAAATTGGCGACGATACTGGGAAAGTATAAGTGCACGAGGACTGGAGGTACGACTGGTCCGTTAGCTGTTTCACTTACCATGGGAATTCTAATTGAATTCCAAGTGGATTCGCAAACGGAACGCCAAACGGCCGAGAGCAGTAGTTTAGCGACAGCTGATCGCGTTTCTAGAATATCTTTGCCGACGTCCCTCGACGTAAGGGACTCAGGAGAAAACTACGATTGCAGAGCCTAAATACGAATAATTTATTATCGACGATACGGACGATTATTCGACAAGTAGGCTTACTGAAAAAATCGTCGAGGATTTATCTGAAATAAAATGCAGTTTATATTAATTGATAAATAATGTGATCTCTTATTAATTTAACTCTGTCCGAAAAACACACTAATTTAAACTATCTAAATAAAACTTTAAACAAAATCTGGACAAAAAATACTTTTTGAGTACTATAATATACTAAAAATGCTTTATAGCTATGTATGTGTATATGACATGAATCAAAATGATCGATACACATAAAAGATAATATGCATATATTCCAACTTCTGTCCGTATAGAACTATAAATTTAATAGATCTACGAATACAAATTTTATCTAAAAGCATAAGATAATCTAGATTGTAATTGCAAATTGACATTTCAATCAAATGATAATTTCTATAATATTTTGCGATATTGTAATCTCTTTTTATATATGCACCAAATTCATATTTTACATACAATAATATTTCTACATAAATAAAATATAAATTATAATCTTTATTTTCTTTGCGAGTAAAAATGAAAAATAATTATAACAATTATAAAGTTTTATAAAACTTGTAAAATTTTATGTTATCGTAAATTGTACAAAAATTGATATGACTGCAATGTCTAAAATTGAAGAAACTGAATAGAATTTTTTTTCTTTACTTTAATAAAAATATTTTAGAAAAAGTTAATTTTTTTCAGATTCAGTTTAGATATGTACAAGCTTTCCGATATTACTTAAAAAAGAAGCTTCTTTTGTATATTGTTACTTACTTATGCTAATACGATTTATCGTTTTTTTATCTTGAAACATAATTTAATTTAAAGTTATACTAATCGGAAAGTTAATACGATTGTATTGCATAAACGATAGACTTTTACTATTAATTATTTTTCTCGGAAAGCAGGATTTTGCGCTCCGAGAGAAGGCTGATAAAGCGAGAAAGACGCAAAGTATGATGAGATGAAGAGAGAAAGATAGAAGCTCGGCTGCACCGTATTTTGCGACTGCGTCGAACGGACGTGGGATCCTCCGTGAACTCCAGATTCCCTTCAGTTTACGCTGCGCACCCGATCTGATATCTCGAATTGATATCCCGTTGCTATATTTTACAAATTCGTATTATACTTTGCTCTGTGGTGTGAAACTTTCGTCGTGTATTTTATTAACATTTATTGGTTTTTAACATATTGACTGAAGAGATGCTTTCGTTCCAGATAGACATAAAATTTCCGATCTCTAAATTCGAAATTAAAGTATCGCTGCGGAACTTCTTTCAAAAGGATCGATTCAGGTATATATAAATATTATTAACATTAAATGAATTATTTTATTAAAATTGAACACAACGATTATATTCTTTATTTTGTATTTTGTATATAATTTATAATCATCTTTACATGATTTTAGATTTGTTAATCTATTTTTTTTTATTTTATATTTATAATTGTGATCTCAACAACAAAAAACGAGATAATTAACATAAAGAAAAAATAAAAATAAATGTTGCAGAAATATAGCTAACAAAACTGTGTTTCAATAATAACTGCTACAACTTGATTTAGTTTTCTTTCGAGCAAATGCGCCAGTTTTACAAAACAGAAAACTGAAGAAGAAACTTGTTAAAAGAAAACATATTTCGAGAATTACTTTCTTAATATCTGGGTCATTGATAAAATAACGCAAACAAAATAACTTCTTTAAACGGAATTTTGATTTGAATTTTAAATATTTTTATCAGATATGCAAGAAACTATCTAATAACAATAGCATTAAGCACTTCGCTAAAATCGATAATTATTTTCTTTTTTCGCCAGAATTATATGATTTTCGTAAATTGGTAATAAATTTTTCTAAATTTCTATTTGTGCATGCATGTATATGTTTTGACAAGCATGATATATAACATCATGATAGTTTTACATATCTTGTATATTATAAGAATTTAAAATTTCTGATACATTCGTGAGAGACGATATCATGCTCTTAATATGCAGTGCTGCTACTGCTACTGCTTGCACGTACTGTCCTAATTTGCTTTCTGAATTTAGTTATAATGAAATATAATTAATAAAGAAATCGATATTATTTGGTGTCAAAATCTCCAGCTACCAGTTACATAATTTACTTAATAATGTACATGAGGATGTGTTAGCGTCTAGTTTCTGGTTTCAAATTTCTAATAAACTATTTCTTAATTGCTTAAATCTTAGCAGGCAAATAAACGCCGCCTAACAAGTTGAATAGTTGACAATGAGTTAAGTACCGATTAGCATTTGGAGTTTGTCTATCTCTTTTGTTATGTTGGTGAAAGATGAAACGAAGTGTGCGATGCGATTATATCTAAAAGTATGCTACATTTGCGGATATTAAACGCAGTTATGCTGCATATAGCTACAACTAGATACTTTTGATATCCGCATTTTTGCATTTTTTAACATCGTTTTAATATCGCTTCCATCTCTGATTTTATATATTCTCGTGTGAGATTTTTGAAATAAGTGTTCGTTTAATAGAATATCCGCACATGTGCATGCGCAATGGGAAAAAAAAGATTATATAAACGATGGTTTTAAATTCGTGAAAAACGTGTATCATTATATTTTGCAATTCGTACATATACGCATCTAGTATACTCAATCTAGATAAAAAAACATGCACAATAGTAGATTTAATTTTATTCCCGTTTTAAACTATAACGATGTATGAATAAAATCCTTGTTTTGTTCTATTATTAGATAATAATGTATATAAGAAGGAATTTAAATAAAAAGTGAGTTATTTAAATAATTTAAAAAGTATTCTTTTTTAAATTTTAACACGTTTTACACCATTTTCTCAATTCTGCAACACTGATGATGACTTTGTATAATCTCAGTCTGAGAAATTCTTTCTTTCGAACGCAACAATATGTGCGATAAAATCATATTCAAAAGCAATAAGTTTAATAATCTGCCAAAGACATAAGCATATTAATTCATCTCTAGATCTTCCTTTACGAGCTATTACGTTATAGTTATAGAACAGAGAAAGCAACTATAAATACGTGTAGGTACGGTATCACAGTAACTAGTTTAATATTAAGTAACTTTGGTGATGCTTTCAAGCCTGTTGCAACGATCATTATACGACGCCTGTCATCAAGCAGAAAGTTTCGATGGACCATGAGACATCGATAGTTGAATAGTTGTTATCGTCGTTTGATATATGCAATTTTCTTTCGATCATTGCTAGAGTTTCGAGTTTCGACTGTTTTACTATTCCCTTTGGATTCAACGAACATGTTCTTGCATAATTTAGCACATTTTGAGAAGAGCTTTGCAACAATGGATTCATACTTTTTACTATCAAAAAAATTGAAATATTGCACACTTAAATTCCTGAATTGGTTTTAAAAACAAATTAAGAGAAGTTAAATTAAAGTTATTAAGAAGTATAAATTATGTAAAAATTATGTTTTCTAAAGATTTTGAATCAATAATTATTACATAGAATAATAATTTATTTACTAATAATTACTTATTATGCATGCTTTATTTGAAAAAAATGTTTTTTCTCATAATAAATTACAATAAATATATGAATAAAATTTGTTGTTTCCATAATTATAAATAATATAATAAATAGTATTATAATATTATATAATTAATAATATTATAATATTATAAATAATATAATAATATAATAAATATTTTTAACATTGTCATAACTTTCTAATTTTTATTACTAAATATTTTTAATAATTTGAAAAATATGATTCATTTTCTCTTTAATTATGTCACTATAAATTAATCACTTGATTTCCACAGTCAGTAAGTTAATTCACGCGTAAATTGCAATGACTCATCGTTTTAACACTTTACTGAATTTTTATTGTTGCATCTCTTCTTGCTGCACTATATATCTAAGGGTCAATTATAGCACTGATCCCCAAGGGAAGCCATAAATATTTAGCATTCTTACACGTTTGTTTGATAGGCCTACGTAAAGAGAATTCGAGAAAGAAAGTATAACAGTAAAACGGAGAAAGTTTAAAAATGAAAGGAAAATGGTATTATGATAAGTGACTTACATTAGGACTGGTGACGCCACGCTAGGAGAGTTCGCATACACGAACGTGACGTGTAAAGTAAATTTATATTCTTAGGCTTTGGCGGTACACGCATTAAATGCGACAGAAACATATTAAAGTTTATTTGCTATCTTGACAGAACATGTTATTAACGTTTTATTAATGACAGAGCATTCTGTTGTATTCTAGAGAGCAATCTGCTCTCAATTTTCTAACGATGTTCAAATGTAAATATGTCGACTAGTATATTCATAACAACGAAATGTTATCATAATGAAATGTTAAATAAATATGAGCATTAATACATTATTAATTATAACAGCCGTTAGCAATGCCAATTATCTAATTATGTTATTTAAATTATATGTATATAGAAGACTGTGATAATATGAAAAATGCACTCGAAATTTAATTTTTATTTGCAAACTTAACTTTTTTTAATCAAATATGATTTTGTTTTGCTTTATAAAATTTTGATATTGTTTAATGAAAATTACTAAAATTTTTTTGTTGTGTATCATAATTGATCCTATCCAAAAAAAGGTATGTTAACTCGCATAAAGGTGCCTTTTCATGCTGACGCTCAACGCTAATTTTTGGCGTCAAAATTACGTGATTAGAGTTGGCTTGCACGAAAAGCGGCAATATCAAGTTTAACGTCAATCGTAT
>NW_012046019.1:0-1015 GCF_000956235.1 Wasmannia auropunctata
ACAATAATATTACAGGGACGCAAAAAGATAACTAAAAGATATTACCAAACAATATCGTCAAGCTGTTTTTGAGTAGTTCCCATCGTCGAAACCACTAAATCGTCTCCGAGTACTTCTGTCCTCGGGGTCCGTCCTTCCGAATGACAGTCATTAACGACACCGCGAAAAGAAAGATACACGCGCCTTGCTAAATTCCAAGTTGAAACCCTACAGCTCGCGACAGTCCGACGCCATTTCCGGCCGTCACTAAATTCCCGCGACGATACCGTCGGCAGAAAATACGCAACCGTACGCCTCGTTACGCACCCACACGAGCGATCTGTCCGTCTGTGCGCATCTAAAAACACATGTACACACGCACACGCGAGAGCATCGAGGCCGCAGCGAACGCGCCCTTTAATGAGAACGATGCCGACATGCGCGAGCCTCGGGTCTCTCCCGAAGGACCCGAGGGTGAAACCGACTGTCTCCCTTAATAGGGAAACGGAGGGGTATCGTTATATTAACCCGCGGCGGTGAAAAGCTCGTGCCTCGAGGCGGCAAGTAAGCCAATCGTTGTCGACGCGCGATTTTTTGCGAGGAAGAGAGAGAGAGAAAGAGAGAGAGAGAGAGAGAGAGAGAGAGAGAGAAGCCGGAGGCTGACGAGGAGAAGAACGGAGAGGACCCGCGGGTTCGGGTTCGGGGTACAGGAAGGAGTGGGACGAGGTGAACGTGAGAAGCCGAACGGAAGCAAAACAAGAGGGAAGATTGCGATTGCAGTCTCTGCACGGACGAGTTAATATGTGTAACTTAGACACGGTACCAGCGCGAGAGGAGGAAGTATTGCCTTTTTATTTAAGAACGAACGCGGTGGGAGCCGTGGCGTGCAGAAAAGGGGGAGAGGGAAGAGGCTGCGCGAACGAGAGGATGAGGTCGAGCGTCGGCTGCGGGCAATCCGGTCGAGAAAATTGGCAATGCATGCCGTAAGCTTGCATAACCGCAAGCTGGACGCAGAAAGAGAGAGAGAGAGAGAGAG
>NW_012046020.1:0-529 GCF_000956235.1 Wasmannia auropunctata
ATAAATTTCCAAAAAAATTACGTTTTAATCGGCCATTTTTAAATAAAATTACGATTTTATAAAAAATAGCCACAAAAATGTCTTTAAGATGAGCCCAGAAAGAAGTCTATATCTTTATTTTTCTGGAAGATATGAATTTTTGAACATTGGGGAAAAGAGGCTTCAATCGCCGGTAACACGCCAATTTTAATATAGGATGACTTATTAAAGAATTTTTATTAATTGACACCCTTTGTTTTATGCTCGTCTTTGGCCTATTGTCCTACTGTCTTTTTTATTATTACTAGCACTACAGACGCGCGCTCCGCGCGCGCTATTTAGCTGCACTTTTTACTATTATTTACAATTACACATCAACCTCAATGTACGCAACTATCAAAATATGCAATGACAGCCGCTCACGAAGTAAGCACAGCGAGATAACCAATCAACGTTACGGAATAGAGTCAACAATAAATTTCGAGACTTTTCGATAATTCGACTTCGACTTAACATGCCTTTTTTTAGATAGGAAATTATGATTATTGAA
>NW_012046021.1:0-1030 GCF_000956235.1 Wasmannia auropunctata
TTATCTCTCAGATACATTTAAAATATGTATTTCAGAAAAAAAGAAAGAGATAAATTATATCTCATATATCATAAAGCACATATTTTACGGCACATCAATGCGTTCTAAAACAAAGTCTTTTTTCCAAACTTTTAATTCGACACTTAGAGCATTTTCTACAAACACTTTACAATTGAAGGGCTCGCTGCAACAGCAGGCTAATTCACATTTTGTAAAAACGAGAAAGTAAACTCTAAAGTTAAAATAATGGGATATCAATGATATCATCTCCATTTCTATCAATGTCATATATTATTCTACTAATAGCATTCGGCTACGTTGTTAGGTTAGCCTATTGTTGCAGCAAGCCCTTCAATTTTAGCTTGTCGAAGGAATAAATACTATTAAATAACAAAAAGGCGTAAAACGACTTCGGTATCGCTTGCCGATACAGTCAATCCCGAAGAACGAAGAGCTGTCGAAAGCAGGTTTGGAATTTCATTATGTAAAACGAGCTTTGGCAGAACGGCGCGATCGTTTATACCGATTGGATTTTAATCCGGAGACAGGAATATCGATTATTTCTTTCACAGCTTCGACGTCGCAAAAAAATCTACTTTGTGCGCATGTATAAAATAAGGAATTTCATAAATATCTATTCGCGCGGCATATTTGTCGACGTTGTCAACGACTCAATGCATATTTAATGCAAAAAATACTTAATCCCTTGCAACAGACAAAGAGAAAAAGAGAGAGAGAGAGAGAGAGAGAGAGAGAGAGAGAGGGGAGAAGAGAGGGAGAGGCGCTCCCCGTGTGTGTTCCGTTATCAGAGAAATTCCTTGTATCGGCGTTGCTTGAGAGGAACATTTCCTCCGCGAATATCACTTTTCCCTGCGCCGCTCGGCGAGCGAGCGATCAATGCCCCGTGTTACGAACAAGGAAACACGGGAAGCGTTTGAGCACGTCCAAATCCATCTCGCGGCACGAGCGAGGTGCGAGATGGAACGTGTCGCAGAGGGAAGCCACTCGATATATCGAAGAGGAAAATCGC
>NW_012046022.1:0-597 GCF_000956235.1 Wasmannia auropunctata
TATATATTAATTGTAATTAATCAAGAATAAAGAAAACCTTACAAAAATCCATATAAAAGCACATTTAATTAAGTAATAGTAAATTTTTTCAAATTTATTTTGTAGCAGTCACAATATATATTTGCAGAGCTTCCATGGATTTGCAAATACTATTAGTAATAAAATTCCAAATATAAATAATATTACTTCTGTATTTACCAAAAATATAAAGATTTAATTAAAGATTGCGTTGAAACCTACGTACAGTTTGGAGAATTCAAATAATTTGTGTATGTAAATGCTTTCAAGACGATTAATTTGGAATAATATTTTTGCTTAAGCGTCAAACAATTTCTGCTATATATAATACTTTGTCTCTTACGTGTCTTTTATATACATCTATGTATTGTTTTAATAAACTATTACATAATAATGAAGAAAGACAAAGAGAGAGAGAGAGAGAGAGAGAGAGAGAGAGAGAGAGAACTATATAAAAAAAAAATAATAAAATTTCATTTTGTTATACATATGATAGTCACGATTGATAATATACGGTAGTTAATCTTCAATTTCTCATAGTCATTGTATTGCAATGATAAATGATAAGATTACTTTGAG
>NW_012046023.1:0-660 GCF_000956235.1 Wasmannia auropunctata
TTTCGAAGCCTCGTCGATTTTCGACGTTCTTATTTATTCATACATACACATTCTTTTTTATCATTATTTCAATTTCTATTTGTTTATTATTTTGAATGTTCATCTTTATTTTAATGCTTATCATTGCTTATAGTTTTATTTATTAATGTTATGTATTTATTTACTACATTTTTGTTTTGATTTTTTATCGTTGCAAGCACATTGTTTTAATGAAAATTTTGGCATTTTCAGAAAAGGTATATCTTAGTATCTCGGCGCTTCCGTACAGGCATAGCATACCGACGTAGTTGATACTCACGTCGAAAGACTGCAAGGAGCTGTGGTAACAATTTAATATTGTGAGGTTAAGAATCACTTGAGCATCTCCTTAATTCTTTTTCACATGTGTGTATTAAGATACATAAATGATGAACGTTATTCAATCATCAAATCATAACTAACTAACTTTAAATAATTCATAAAACAATGAGATCTATTATCAAATAATCAAAATGTATTTAATTCTAAGATTTTTTTAAACCACATAATATCAATAAAATAAGAAAATATATAAAACTGTAAAATTTTTAAATTACAAAAATTCCAACAATCAAAATACGTATTTAAAATTCCTTTGATCACGAGATCTTAAATCGTTATTTTATAATATAATATAAGATC
>NW_012046024.1:0-512 GCF_000956235.1 Wasmannia auropunctata
TATAAATAAGTAATGATATAAGTAAAATAAATGAAATAAATAAACAAATATTATATAAAAAATGAATCGAATCAAATAAGACATAAAATGAAATAGAATATGATATTAATTAAAAAAAAAGGAATGATATAAGTAAACTATATATCAAATAAAGAAACAAATAAAATAAAATGCAATGAAACAAAAATAAAATGTAATAAAATAAATAAAAAATAAATATTAAAATGTAAAGTAAAAAAGACAAAATAAAATAAATATTATGTATTTATGTGAATAATAGGTTGTTAGGAATGTAACACTAATCATGACTAAAAAGTAATTTTTTTAAAGTAGTTCTGTTTAACTTGATATTTAAACAATAAGGATAAAATGGTTTCGTAAACGCTGTATTTTGTTATAATTGATCTAAAAAACCAAATTGGTATTATCTTCAATGTATAATACAATCATTAAAATCATTTTGTAAATATTATATCGAAAAAATCTGTTGTATTAAATTAAAAAAAATTTAT
>NW_012046025.1:0-421 GCF_000956235.1 Wasmannia auropunctata
TTATATGAAATATAAATCAAATCAAGTAAAAATAAAATAAAATAGAACATGATATGAATTTTAAAAAAATAAGGAACGATATAAGTAAACTATATATCAAATAAATAAACAAATAGAGAATAAAACAAAAATAAAATGTAAAAAATAAATAAGAAATAAATGTTAAAATATAATAAGGAAGTGAATGCATACGTCGTCGCCGTCGATCTTAGTGATGTTATACGATTCATTTTTTCAATAAAATAAAATAAAATGTATGTATATAAATTATATAAAATATGAATCAAATCAAATAAAAAATAAAATAAAATAAAACATGACATGAATTAAATAAAAAATAAGGAATGATAAAAGTAAAATAAATAAAATCAAATAAATAAACAAATATTATATAAAATGTGAATTAAATAAAAAATAAAAT
>NW_012046026.1:0-604 GCF_000956235.1 Wasmannia auropunctata
AACAATAGTAAGAGGGCTCCGTGAGGAAAGAAAAAGAAAGCGTAATTGCGTGACCTGTGCTCCCGTGTCGCTCGGGGTGTCGGTTCTGGTAGCCTCTCGTCATTGGAGTCCTTGTGGCTTGGATCCGGTGAGACGACGCTTCACCCCCAAGCTATTCCAAAGAGTCGCCAGTTCTTGCTCATTTCCGTCGTGCACGCCCTAAATGCTTAGTCTAGTACAAAAATCTTAAGTCGCGAAACGTGGCACAATTGTAGATGCGCTCGCCCTCGAAAATCGGAGGACGCAGGATCCACTTAGCCAGTACGGTCGGGCTAATGAGCCCTTGTGACGGACGTTGTCGCAAAACGTCCCGTCATAATATATCAAATAAATAAACAAATATTATATGAAATATAAATCAAATCAAGTAAAAATAAAATAAAATAGGACATGATATGAATTTAAAAAAAATAAGGAACGATATAAGTAAACTATATATCAAATAAATAAACAAATAGAGAATAAAACAAAAATAAAATAGTAAAAAATAAATAAGAAATAAATAGTTAAAATAATAATAAGGAAGTGAATGCATACGTCGTCGCCGTCGATCTTAGTGATGTTA
>NW_012046027.1:0-440 GCF_000956235.1 Wasmannia auropunctata
TATATATTATATATATATATGTATATACACATATCTGTATAAATGCCGTAAAAAGTTCAGGGCCACCTAAATAACATTTGAAAGGTTTGTAATATACGATTGAAATTTATAGAGATACAATGGGATCACAAAGTTTATTGTTTAACCACAAAAACACCATTTTCCAAACTTCATGGGAGAAAGAAAGGGGTCAAAAAATCTTAAATAAAATGTGGAGTTGAGTGAAAGTTCGTTCGAAAATGCTTTCCGAAACGAGAAAAACGCAGGGTCCACGAGCTCTCCACGATTTTTTTTCGCAAAGTTATGATTATTTAAACATTTCGATTGAAATTTTGCGATAGCGAAGGTTCACGGCGACAACAGAAGACAAAACTTCACGCGGGTATGTGTGTTCCTAAGTGTGTGTGCGTGTGCGTGCGTGGGTGTGTCGAGTATGTTCA
>NW_012046028.1:0-334 GCF_000956235.1 Wasmannia auropunctata
TATACCTATATATATATATATATGTATATACACATATCTGTATAAATGCCGTAAAAAGTTCAGGGCCACCTAAATAACATTTGAAAGGTTTGTAATATACGATTGAAATTTATAGAGATGCAATGGGATCACAAAGTCTATTGTTTAACCACAAATACACCATTCTCCACACCTCATGGGGGAAAGAAAGGGGTCAAAAAATCTTAAATGAAATGTGGAGTTGAGTGAAAGTTCGTTCGAAAATGCTTTCCGAAACGAGAAAAACGCAGGGTCCACGAGCTCTCCACGATTTTTCTTCGCAAAGTTATGATTATTTAAACATTTCGATTGAAAT
>NW_012046029.1:0-387 GCF_000956235.1 Wasmannia auropunctata
GTTGTCGAATTTTTCAAATAGAGAGATTGCCTTTTTACGAATATCTCTTTGTTTTAGACACATTATACATATATATATATATATATATGTATATACACATATCTGTATAAATGCCGTAAAAAGTTCAGGGCCACCTAAATAACATTTGAAAGGTTTGTAATATACGATTGAAATTTATAGAGATGCAATGGGATCACAAAGTCTATTGTTTAACCACAAAAACACCATTCTCCACACCTCATGGGGGAAAGAAAGGGGTCAAAAAATCTTAAATGAAATGTGGAGTTGAGTGAAAGTTCGTTCGAAAATGCTTTCCGAAACGAGAAAAACGCAGGGTCCACGAGCTCTCCACGATTTATTTTTCGCAAAGTTATGATTATTTAAACA
>NW_012046030.1:0-432 GCF_000956235.1 Wasmannia auropunctata
TTCTTTAAAAAAATTATATACATAACCTGCAGTCTCCAAAATAAGAGATTGCATTTTTAGAAATATTTTTTTGCTTTAAAAACATAATATACATGTCGAATTTTTCAAATGAGAGATTGCCTTTTTACGAATATCTCTTTGTTTTAAACACATTATACATATATATATATATATATATATGTATATACACATATCTGTATAAATGCCGTAAAAAGTTCAGGGCCACCTAAATAACATTTGAAAGGTTTGTAATATACGATTGAAATTTATAGAGATGCAATGGGATCACAAAGTCTATTGTTTAACCACAAAAACACCATTCTCCACACCTCATGGGGGAAAGAAAGGGGTCAAAAAATCTTAAATGAAATGTGGAGTTGAGTGAAAGTTCGTTCGAAAATGCTTTCCGAAACGAGAAAAACGCAAGGTCCA
>NW_012046031.1:0-388 GCF_000956235.1 Wasmannia auropunctata
TCGCCGCGCGCCTGTATTCAGCAGTAGGCGGAAGGATACGCGTTTATTCGCCGATCTTAAAAAATTAATATCTCGTTAACGATTGCGAATTTTGCAAAATGGTAAAGGACTTTTCGATTCAGTTTAATCTGTTCTACCAGCCCACGAGATATTGGGCGGTTATTACCGGACACCCTGTATATGTCCTCGAGTTTTCAAAAAGAGAAATTTTTAAAATTATTTATTTCCTTTAATAAAATCATATCCATGTCCTCGAAATTCGAAAAGAGAAATTGCATTTTTATTTATAATCTTTAAAAAAATTATATACATAACCTGCAGTCTCCAAAATAAGAGATTGCATTTTTAGTAAATATTTTTTTGTCTTTAAAACATAATATACATGTTG
>NW_012046032.1:0-439 GCF_000956235.1 Wasmannia auropunctata
TTTCTGTAGCCGTGAGAACCTGCCCATGTATATGTCTTTTGTAACGGAAGTCACTACACTTCCCTTATATAATTCCCGTCCTCTTCTTTTACGATTTCTTTCCCCCTTCCACCGCCACGCTGGAGGAGCTCTCCGAAGATTAACGGCGTCTTCAATAAAATGTACATGTGTATATACACATAGATTTATCCGCTCATAATGTTTATCATCTTAGTAATCTCCGATATTCACTCCCTCGCTCATCCTCTTATGTTCAAATTAATGTAACCGTAATCTCGATTATTGTTTTAATTTCCGAAGTATTTATGCATTGAACTCTCGACGCGCTATGAATCTTAATTATATGAATTATGTTAATCTAGAATCTAATAAACTCAATTGTTAAATTTAAATCTAATTCTCTTTATTTTAATTAACGACCTCACACCCGCCTCACAGT
>NW_012046033.1:0-342 GCF_000956235.1 Wasmannia auropunctata
ATAATTTATTACACATCTCAAATGAAGTTCGAAAATTTGGGCCACTTGATTCTTTTAGTTCATTTAGATTCGAAAATTTTTTACAAATTTTAAAAAATTTTCTGCGCAAAACAGAAAAACCATTGCAGCAAGTTATACGACGATACACAGAAAGAAGGCTAAATCAATATGAGAGCATGAATAAATCATTACATTCACCTCATAAATTTGAATTAAAACAAGACATGTTACNGGTTTTTTGACCGATGAAATTCAAGATATTGTAGAATCGCAATACAGGAAACTAATATTATTAGGAAATTATGAAATTGATTGCAATAGCGAAGCAAATAATTGTATTAT
>NW_012046034.1:0-481 GCF_000956235.1 Wasmannia auropunctata
AGAAATTACAATCGTACAAGGACGACAATGACAATAACGTTCTTAAATAAAATTTTCAGATTCAGACTTTGCGTCGCAATATCTCCGCTCGGAGGGTACGCAAAGAAAAATAAAAACACTTTTATTATATAATTCGAACCCAAGCTATCGATTAAATATACTTAAAACTTGATTGGTTTAGCCATTATTGCGATTCAATAATCTTGGATACTAGCAACTCGCCAGCTCGCGTAAAGAGACACGGTCGGTCTCGGCGTACTCTTTAGCGCCGAGCCACGACCGTGTCTCTTGATATCTCATAATGTACATAATTTATTACACATCTCAAATGAAGTTCGAAAATTTGGGCCACTTGATTCTTTTAGTTCATTTAGATTCGAAAATTTTTTACAAATTTTAAAAAATTTTCTGCGCAAAACAGAAAAACCATTGCAGCAAGTTATACGACGATACACAGAAAGAAGGCTAAATCAATATGAGA
>NW_012046035.1:0-453 GCF_000956235.1 Wasmannia auropunctata
TAGCGCGTCCATAGCGCGTCCTCCCTTCCACGCATAGCGCGCCCATAGCCTGTTCTCGCTCCTACGCACGCTACCGCGCCGCTGCCATGCTTGCTCGCTTACGCGCACGCTGCCGCACCGCCGCCATGCGCACGCGGTCTCCCTCGCGCTCTCGCTCGCACGCGCTTTCACCCATTGCGCGTTGTCTCGCTCATACTATGTAGGTTTCAGAAAAAAATGTACAAATATATTTATGAATACATAGACCAATATATTATAAACACAAAAATGTAGTGATTACAAAAATATATATGAGAATCACCAGGAAGATATATAGTTTTACAAAATATGTATAAAATAAAATGTATAAAGTAAAGTCTCCCGTTTGGGAACGTTACATTCGCTTCCTGAGATGTTCCCTCGAACGCCAGGGGGATCGTCGTGAATAACGCTTTCAGGGGGGATGCGAATGCC
>NW_012046036.1:0-413 GCF_000956235.1 Wasmannia auropunctata
TTTACGTAAACAATGATAGCGGCGGGTTCATTGAGTATAAACATGGGCCATGTATGTTTACGTAACAATGATTTCGCGGGGCCCCGCCGCGCCCCGCGCCGTCGCGGGCCGCGTTCGTGGGTCGCGTTTTCGCGCACGCGGTCTCCCTCACACATAGCGCGTCCATAGCGCGTCCTCCCTTCCACGCATAGCGCGCCCATAGCGTGTTCTCGCTCCTACGCACGCTACCGCGCCGCTGCCATGCTTGCTCGCTTACGCGCACGCTGCCGCGCCGCCGCCATGCGCACGCGGTCTCCCTCGCGCTCTCGCTCGCACGCGCTTTCACCCATTGCGCGTTGTCTCGCTCATACTATGTAGGTTTTATAAAAAATGTACAAATATATTTATGAATACATAGACCAATATATTATAAA
>NW_012046037.1:0-438 GCF_000956235.1 Wasmannia auropunctata
TAAAAGTTAATTAATTTTAACTTTAAAGAGTAATTTCAAAATTTTTATTGCGTTTTTCCATCGCAACTGATATTTTGTAAATTCATCTGTTTACCTAACCTATGTGCACAAAATTTCATTAAAATCATAACTTAACACATTTGTTATAAAATTAATTATATATTTATACATATCGGTTGAAAAATGTTTTTTCATTTATGACAAAACATAATCATTTCCACACCACCTTGCGGTATATAGCACGATTTGTTTATAGTGGTTTCTCCAATAGACCTAATACATTCTCATTTTTTAATACATGAGTTATTCAAAATGTTGTCCTCCCTCTTGAATTTGAATAGCTTTTAGAATATTAATATTTAAATTAACATTTTTATCTTGAATAATTTTTGAGACATTATACTTAAAATATTTTTATTTTAAATATAATTTTTTAAA
>NW_012046038.1:0-336 GCF_000956235.1 Wasmannia auropunctata
TCCGTGGATGTGCGAATAGAATTTGATTGTAAAGAGAATGTGCCGGAGAATACTACAGCCTATTGTCTCATCTTACACGATCGCGTGATTGAATATTGCCCATTATCCAACGTTGTGCGCAAAATCACATAAATTGTCACGTCTGCAAATATTCTCATCATCCGAGATAAAAACTGTGACATTTCGCGATGAGGACACAGTTTCGATAGATTACTCGTCATGATTGTACCAACGTTTGTAGATTTGCAAAGATTCATCGTTGGGAAGAGATTTATCGTAAAAGAAGTGGCGGTCCTGAGAAGAGGTACAGTTCTTTCGCATTACATTTTTGCGAAA
>NW_012046039.1:0-766 GCF_000956235.1 Wasmannia auropunctata
TATCAAAAACCGTGAGCGAGACAGTCTTCTTAAAAAAAGAAACTCCGCACGGCGGCATTTTACTGCTGCTCCCTCGTTTTTCTTTTCTTGCTCCAGGCAGTTGCCTCCATAAATCCGTTCTCTGTCCGTTCCAGTTCTCGCCAATCATCTCAGGGAGACTTCATCCGCCGTGTATTATAACTGAAAGTAAATCAAATACGCAGTAAACATAATAAATACAAAGACAATCTATATACATTTCATATAATCGGTCTCCGGTTTATTAAATTAATCGCTTTCTAAATCGTTGTTTCCCTCTTTGCCGGGACATTCCGAACGAAAGTGACCCTTCTCGCCACATTCCCAACACTCTTTCTCTTTATTCTTATTTCCAACAAATTTTCCAAATTTATTTTTATTAAATTTTCCATCTTTCAGTTGATTATTTTTCTCAAAATTTTGATTCTTTCCTTTCTCTTTAAAATTATAAAAACTTTTCCCATTATTTCTTTCAAAATTTAGATTATTTTCCCTTTTTCGTTCAAAAGTACTTTCCTGTATCAATTTTACTGCTTTTGCTCTTTCAACAGCCACTCTCAAAGATGTTACTCCCTCCAGTTGTAAAGCTCTCTTTACGAAACCGTCAGAAAGAGCGGAGACAAACTGCGCGCATGCTATTTTGTCACGCGTTATATCAGGACATTCAGGATATGCTAATTGTGCGAGCCTTTCTACATCGGAGCCAAAAGACGCAATATTTTCCCCCGAACTTCTGTTTTCTATTAGT